>NC_141311.1:310000-387500 GCF_037954325.1 Fistularia commersonii
CGGGTCTACTCACCGGGGCCGCCGACGCCGGAGCCGTCCCTCTCGGGCCGCCGAGAGCGAGCGCTCGCCGACCTCGCTGTGGACGGAGACACACACAGAAGACACGGGTTCAGGACGCGCAGGAGCTCCGGGCCGGAGGGGATTCTTAACATTCGATCGGAACAAGACGGAAAAGAAGGAGCCCTGAGGTTTCCTGCACAGGGGAGGCGAAGTGGCGGCGCAGAAAGAGGACAGCAGTGAACAGCAGCGGATGAAGTATCGCAAAGCACAGAAGATGGAAAAACATAAAGACTCTCGTGCAAAAAATGGAAAAGTATCAGCAGAACTGCTGTTTGTTATATTCTTCCTTTCTTTCTTTCTTTCTTTCTTTCTTCCTTTCTTTCTCCAGCTCCGTGGCAGGACGGCCGGGGACGGGGAGCAGAGCGGAGCGTGGACGGCCCGCAGGAGGTGCAGCAGCAACATCTCCGCCGGAGGACCTGCCATGAGTTTTAGCCAATCCCTCCGTTCGGCGTCAGAGTAACGATTACCGTGCCGGTCTCGCGCCGAGGATTTCTCGATTGCTCGGGACGGAGAGCGGCCGCCCTTATTCTCTCAGAGCAGAACAGTAGAAGGTCCTTCAGCCGCCACATGTAAGGAGCGTTGGCTGCATCGAGCCCTGTGGCGCCAAACGTGGAGAATCTCCGAGCCGACTGCCAGAGACCGTCGCTCTTTGGCCCCGTCTGAACTTGAATTCCGGACCCAAAGACGGGACATTAACTTCACGGGGTTTTGGTTTCAGCTCGGTGGTAGAGCGCGCGCTCGGCCTGTACGAGGTCCCGGGTTCAGTCCCCGGCATCTCCACTGTACGGCGCTTTGGATAAAAGCTGCCAAATGACAGTTTTCTCCCGAGGCTCTGGCGGGAGGAGCCGGTCCCGGGGAGGAGCCCGAGGAGACCTTGCAGGCTCATGGAAGTGGGAAACGGACAACAATGAAATGAAAACCTCCCACGGAGAAACTCAGCGGCTCACGATGGACCGAAGCCCGGACCCCCAGTTAGCTCTGCTAGCGGTTAGCCGCGTGAGGCCTGCGGCTCAGCAGCGCCGCACCGGCCGCCTCGGCAGAATCACCGTCACATTATGATTGCTGCTGCTGGCATCGTGACTGTTACTGTTGCCGGGCGACGGCGGCTCAGCTGGACCCGGACGCTCCTCACCCGGCAGACAAGCTCCGCGTCCTTCAGCCCAGAAGCGTCCGGCGGTCGGACGGCGGACCTTCTCGCATGCCGTATCCGTCCGGAGAGTTTTGCGCGGAGCAGAAAGCGCGGAGCTGCAGAAGCTGCAGAAGCTGCAGCAGCTGTCTTCATTCATATGCAGCCCCTCGGTCACGTGACCCGGGTTCCTCTTCCATCCCACAGGAACATCTGGTCTGATCAGTTGGACTCAGCCTGTGCTTCTCACTCCCTTCCCATCGCTGCTTGTTGCTGGTGTTTGAGAGGAGCGGCGTCCCCACACTTCAGAGAATCCAAGAAGGTGTTCCTGAGACGAAGATCCCTTTGGAGACCTTCGAGTGACGGACGCATTCGGTGGAGGTCCAGAGGTCTGATTTAGGACCCGGCCTCTGTGACAGACTCACAGGAGTATTACTTCCTCTTGGCTCTCTCTCAGTGGACATCTGTACTGTGTGTGTGTGTGTGTGTGTGTGTGTGTGTGTGTGTGTGTGATGCACATTTATTTCTGCTGAATCATTTTTTTGAGGACACAAATCAAATGGGGAATTCCTGGGATGTGCAATTATTCCAACACTATTTGTTGGAAATACTGAATGTTACAATTATGGGGTGTATTCATGGAAGCTGTGTCCACTCATGGAGGACCTTCACACCTTCTGGTTCCATAGCTCTTTAGTCACACACACACACACACACACACAAGCCATGGCGGCAGAGCTGCCATGTGAGGCATCCCCCAGACCATGAGGAGGAACTGTGGGTTCCGGTTACCCAGGAAAAGAACCCAGTTACCGGGAAAAGAACCGCCAACCTCCCAAACACTCGCACAGCTCAGAGGCTATGAAAAGATGAAAAGAAGGAAAGAAGGAAAGAAGAACAGAAGAACAGAAGAAAAGAAGGAAAGAAGCCCCTGAGATTCTGGTGCCGCCTCTCTGACCACCAGGACCCGACTGTTACAGGTCTTACAGAAGGTCCAGGTGGTCAGAGGAGGTCCTCACGGGGCCGTGACCTTCATATCCCCAAGATCAGCGGCTCCACTGAAGCTGAACATCTTGAATCAGGGGACGACCACACACACACACACACACACACACACACACACACATTGTGCAATTGGCCTTGCTAACATGGTAAAAACAAAGAGTGATTTCCCAACCCTCCACAGCGATGGTGACTCTGCTGGTGAGTCATGACCTGCACACACTGAGGCTGCGTCCTGATTGGACAGGAGAAACCCCCCGTCCAATCAGCTCCCTGCAACAAAGAGATACAGACACAACTTTGTGTGTCCTCGCTGTCGGGAAGCAGCCGTCTCTGCGGGCCCTGCATGCCTGAAGCCTCTGGCTGCGCACACACACACACACACACACACACACACATACACACATATACACACTAACACACACGATCAGGCATCAAACTTTGTTTCAAAGTGATTCTAAGTCAAAGCGTGGACCTGTCGCCCCTTCAGCCCCGCTGATATGCGATCAGTTGATATCTGTGCTGTAACAGGGCGCCCGTTTTCACCCCGGGGTGTTTGGGTGCGGACGAAGGTGCAGGCCGGCCGAGGACCAATCACTGAGCTCCCACACACACTCCAATGGGATGCACGCAAACACTACGTCAGTGTGTGTGTCCACGTGTGTCTATGGGTAAACTCACCTGCTCAGTCTTGTCTGGGGGCATGAAGCGCACACACACACATACACACACACACACACACACACACGCACACACACACACACACACACACACACACACACACACACACACACACACACAGGTTCCCTCCCACACTGAGCTCCGTGTCTGCGGTTCCTCCCAGGGGTTTGTGATCCTCAGAGGTTCCCGTCCTTCTGGCAGCCTCATGATGCTGGCAGAGAATGGAAGCAGTGTTCATGCTAACGCAGCCGCGGCGCCGCAGGGGCCGCAGGGGCCGCCGCTCACACTTTGGCCCAAATACATGAAAGCCTGCCTCGGTGCGTGTGTGTGTGTGTGTGTGTGTGACAGGTCAAGTGCATGGCAGTGCCTTGACAAACATGTCAAGTGATTAGTTATTGATTGGTGTCAGATGACTGCAGGAGGTGAGCACACAGCAAAGGGTGTGTGTGTGTGGGGGGGGGGGGGGGGGGGGGGGGCAGGACTTGTACATACTTGAAACACAAGAGGTTACACACACAAGCAGGCACACACACACACACACACACACACATACACACACACCCATGAATGACGTCCGTAACACACATCTAGGGGTGGGGGGAGAGTGGAGCAGAAGCTCCTGCCTATCAGACCTCCTGGTGAGTCCTGGACCTTCTACCTCCATCTCTCCTCTGAGACTCCTGGTGAGTCCTGGACCTTCTACCTCCATCTCTCCTCTGAGACTCCTGAATGGGATTCCAGTATTTCATCCCGCCCACAGTAATACAACCTTTGCTACACACACGCTTACAGCAAATCCAATAAGCTCCACGGGTTCGACGGGTTTTCCGAGACGCTACTTTTCTCTCCGGGGCAAAAGCCTTCGACATTCAGAAACTCGATTCCTTCTTTTCATCTAGAACACGACTATATTCACGTTCCTGCTGAAATCCAGCGCTGTCAGCGGGCGCTGAAGGGGTTAATCTCCAAGCATGACACATGTTGTGTGTGAAGGTTTACTCCGTGTGGTTTTGCGAACATGTGAACAAAGTCCACATTGTGCGCAAGCCGCCGCTGACCCCTGACAGGCGTGCTTGTGAAAGAGGCGGCGGCGGGCGAGTGGACGGCGTGCAGGACCCGAGCCAGTGGAACAAAGAGGGGCGGCGCGCCGGACGTTCCTCGGGATTGTTTTTCCGGGCCGGACGTCCAGACTACCTGGATGGCTTTTTAACGAGGGAGGACGGCGTCCTCCGCCCCGAGCGTGAGCGGCCCTGGTTCTGGTGCCGGAGGAACAAACCGCCAACACCTCTTCCTGCGTCCGCGGCGCTGCACGCCTGGCTCGGCACGCTCACCGTGTCACGGCGTGCAGTGTGCGGCGAGTGTGTGTCGCCGTGGACACACACTCCCCCCCCGGGCAAACACAGCCCTGCGTCGGCGCCGCTGGAAAAGGGCTCCGTCCGGCCGGCCGCAGGACGAGCCTGCAGTTTATGGAAGAGGAGGGCAGACGAGGGCGCCGCTTCCTTCCGCCGAGGCTCCCGAGCAGCAGTCCGTCACACGGGCGGGCGCTCAAAGCTCCTGAGCGGGTTTTCACACGGAACCCGAAGCCCCCGTCCAACCGGACCTGAGCCGGACGGCGGCCCTCCGTTTGCACGCCGTTCGCTCGCCGCTGTCAAGATCAAGGTCCGCCTCTGATCGAGATCCAGCTCGGATCTGATTGGTTTGCAAAATGTGGCGGCCGTCCGGAATCCCGAGCGATGGGCTGGAAAGATATGGATCGGTTCTTCTGTGGTAAATGACTCAGAAACTAAATATTTGAGCCGGGCAGGCGGGTCGTGCTAAAAGTCTAGTTAACCGTCTTGTTTGTTCACAAAGAACAAACAGTTTCCCGGCTCGTCCTGCGAGCGCATCGTGTGTCTGTGTGATTTACCAGGATGTGCGTCTCTGGAACCCCCTTGGGGTCCCACAGTGCGGCGGCAGGCGGCCCCCCGTAAATCACCAGGGCCCAAAACTTAGCAACCCTCGGCCGCGGCCGTAAACGTTACGATAGAACTTTGTCTCCGATCTCGTTACATGTGTGTTTTATCGGGGCGCAGACAGAGACCCCGGACCAAAGGCGCTTTAAAAGCAGATGTCTGCAGTTCCAGATGGGAGATCTTCCAGGCCCACTTTCCCTTCCTGCCTCTGAGAGGCCGTGCTGAGCGGGCAGATCTGCGCTCGGACGGGCAGCCGTCCTCCGCCGGGCGCATCCACTCCCTCAGACCTGCGGGGCCTTTGGTTTTTCTGCTACCAGATGAGGAGGACGCAGCGTTGGATCATGACGGGAGGCCTTGCGTTCCGGTCCCGATCCCGGACAGGTACCGTGTCGGTGGCGGCGCTGCGGCTCGGAGGCGGCGAGCAGATCAACCTGAAAGCGTCGGCGCACACGAGCGGACCGGCTCTGACCACAGAGGTAGACCACGGCGGTCCGCGCCACGCAGCCGCAGAGGCGGACCGGCTGCCGGCGGTGAGCTGCGGGGCGCCGCCAACCCTAAGAATGGATGTTTCATATCCTGCAGGCAAACCGGCAGAAGCACCGGAACCTTCCGCCGTCCCAGACTCAGATCGGCGGCTGCGTCTGGATCGTATCGGCCGCTCCCGGCCTCCTTCCTGTGTTCTTAGGGTCAGCCTCACCCACCACTTCCTGCCGGACCCCAGGGGGACCATAGGGGGACCCCTGGGGGACCACAGGCACTTCAGCACTCCCACAGGGGCTGCAGGCCCCCAGGCAGAGCTCTCATGGAGACCAGAAGGAGGTGTTTGTCACACAGGTACAGGAGGTGAGGCTGTGTGTGTGTGTGTGTGTGTGTGTGTGTGTGTGTGTGAGGACTTAAAAGCAAATACCAGGAGGAGTGTCCTCTAGGAGTAATGACTGTATGTGCAGTGGGCAGTTATTCATGCAGGTTACTCATTGATCTGGACGCCGGGGGGGCGGGTGGGGGGGTGGACTCTGGCGCCGAGCCCGCCTGAGAGAGCGCACGCATGACGGCAGGCAGGGACACACACACACACACACACACACACACACACACACACACACACACATACACAATGCTGAGATCCTACAAACACACGACTCCCATCCAGCAGGCGGGCTGCGCTGCGGGTTCGGACCTGCAGGGGAATTTGCGTATTAATCGCACACACGCCGACCTACTCCTAACATCACACACACACACACACACATACACACCACACACACACATCTCTGATGCTTGTCTAAACACCCCTACGCATTAGAGAGGAGTGCTTTGACAATGCACACACACACTGTGTTATTAGACTATTCCACAAACATGTGGAGCACCGACAAGGAATGTGACATCTCCACACACAGAGCGCCGAGGCACGGGAACACACACACGTGCACATACGCACACACAGGCGGAGGAGAGGTGGCATGATCCAACATGCGTCGGGCTCCAATGGAAAACCGTCGGACGCTCCGCCGCACAAAGGCTTGGAAAGAGGAGCCGGGAAGGCCGGCATTCCGTGGGATGGGGCTGTGTACATTGGATGAGCCGGAGCTCAGTGTGTGTGTGTGTGTGTGTGTGTGTGTGTGTGTGTGTGTGTGTGTGTGTGTGTGTGTGTGGGGAGCAGCGGGAGGCTCGGGAGATGGAAGTGAGAGCTCTGGAAAAAAAGGAGAGGGGAGCAGATAAGCACAGGGACGGAGGAGGTCCAGACGTTGCAGAGCCCAGAAGATGCCGGGTGTGACTGCGAGAAGGTGAGCGGGTTCCCCGAGATGTTGATAAGGTGTGAGAGGGTGTGATCTGAGGACGTGGACGGGCGCCGCCTCTCCCTGATGCCTGGCAGAGATGCTCCCCGAGGCCTCCAGGAGTCTCTGGGGTTCACACTCCATCTCTGACCCTGCCTCAGGCCTCAGGCCTCGGGGCCGAGGGAGAAGATCCCGCCGCTGACGCCCTGAAGAACCGAGGATGAGAAGTTCCTCGGAGGAAGCCTGACACCTCCGTGGAGGCCGAGCGGCAGGTGTGACCTCACACGGCTGGAGGAGAGCGCAGGCCCGTCACGGTCTTAAACAGCAACACGGCATAAATACACCCCCACACACACACCTTCATACAAAGACACACACCTTTTCAAATGGCAGATTGGAAAAAGAAAGAAAAGCTTTGCAGAAGAGATAAGGAGCTCTTTCCACTGTTCGTCTGTGTTGATACACACACACACACACACACACACATACACACACACATGCACACACGCACGGCCGGCCAGACCCACGCACGCACACATGCATGCACACACACACGCACACACACTAACACACACACACGCACGCACGCACGCACACACGCACACACACACACACGGATCTGAATCTGCAGCAGGACTCTTACCTGAGTAGGACTTCCTCATGGTTGATCTGCTGGAGAAGATGTGTGGATGATCTGGAGGCGGCAGTGGTCAGCGTGGCTTCTTGGAGAACATCTGCAGCTTCTCCAGGTCCTGCTCTCCTGGGCCTCCCGCTGCTCTGCCTGGTGGACACCTGAACAGACGGGCTCAGAAGCAGGTACTTCCTCTCCGTGGGCTTCCTGGATCTGTCGGGAACCGACGCGGTCACACCTGCGCTCTCGACGCCGGGAGGCTCCGCCCGCCGGGAGGCTCCGCCCCCTGCGGGCGGCCAATCAGGGAGGGGGGCAGGAACATGACAGCTGCCAGTTCAACGCCCAGAAACACCACTCCTTGGAAAAACTAACCCTCCGTCGGTCCAGGCTAACACACTGGGAAATCCTGTGTGTGTACGTGTGTGTGTGTGTGTGTGTGTGTGTTCTTGTGCACGCCCCCGGTTGTGAAAGACCAACTCTGTTTACACACAAGCTGCTCGTCAATTACTTCCCACTATTTTGTCCCTCTCCCTCCGTCTCTCCTCTATCAGATTATCATGATTGTTCCTGGACCTGGAGGTCTGGAGGTCTGGAGGTCTGGAGGTCTGGAGGGTCCAGGGTGCTGAGTAGGTCCACAACTATCCAAATGGTCTTTGACCCCCTGGAAGCCTCCCTGGTCCTCTAACGTCTCTGAGCCGACTTCCGTCCAGCGACCGGAGGAGCAGCTCGGAGCTGCGGAGACCTCTTGTGGCCGAAGCCCTGCCTGGCGTCCGCCTGGCGTCCGCCTGGCGTCCTTCTCCTCCTCCTGCTCAGGCCTCCACCTGGAGGCAGCAGGCGTGAGCTCAGGTGAACCTGAGGACCGCCGCTGAAGATGGACACTTGTACCTGGATCCCTGAAGCAGAGGTCCGTCCACCGCGGAGAGCAGGACAGGATCTGTGCGGCTGAGAAGAGCTTGGCCTCCGTGCCGCGTGCAAGTGCTCAGTGTGAAGGCATCACGTCAAACTTCAAAGATGACGATGATCTTCATCAACGGATGCTTGAAAAGTCCGTTGTTCACGAAGCATTCGGCTGTGGAGCTCCTGACCTATCTATTCAATCCTTTGTTCCTAATCTGTTTGGTTTATTCAGCACTCAGAGTTCGGGGGTCTTCGGGGTCCACACATCTGGACCACAGAGGGTCTCCGTGAACCTCCTGCATGAGTTTGGACTGCCGGAGGAACCCGAAGAACCCTGAGGAACCCTGAGGAACCCTAAGGAACCCCACGCAGACACTGGTAGAACCTGGATACTCCACACAGGAATGAACCCTGTGGGAATCCAACCAGGGGACACTCTGGCTCGATCCGGTGCTCCAGCGGCCTCCCAGAGCAGTACATTGTCTTGCTAATGCTAATGCTAATGCTAATGCTAATGCTGCAGTGGGGCAGAGAGAGGAACCTGGTCTCCTCATTCTGGCGCTGCAGGCTGTGACTCGCCCCTGGGGTTTTCCACCAGAAGAAGGTGTGATTCTGTGATCCGCCTCTCGGGTCGTCTGAGACCTCGCTGAGCAGAAGCAGGAGGCTCCTCGGTGATGCTGGAGAAGTTGAGATGTTCTGTTGCCCGCGGCGCCGGGCGGCCGCTCCGCTGCGTCCATGACCGATGGGCGAGATGGTGCATTTTGATCAAAACCCACTTCCTCTTCACCTTCTGGGGTTGAAGAGCCTCCGCGGGAGCGGACCAACATCTCCTCCACGCGTGGTGAACATCAGAAGCGGGGCGGGTGGGTCTGCACCCACGCCACTCGGGCCGCCGGAACCGGAAGACATCCGATGCTTATTCAGAGGGTGCGTCTGAAGCTTCGGACGTGCAGCCGTGCATCCTCTGGAGCTTCTGCAGCTTCTGCAGCTTCCACATCCTCTGCGGCCTCGGCCTCTCCGTGCAGAGCCGTGTCGGAGGATCACTTCCTGCTTTCTGCACCTTCTGCACGTTCCGCTTGTGCGACAATCACAAAGGTGCGTTTCCTGTGAGAGGCGAGGAGGTGCCGAGGCGGCGCTGGGGCAGGAGCGCCGTGTGTCCTGCTGCACGTTGATGTTTTCGCAGCCTGAGACCGCAGCTTAACCACATACATAAACACATCTGTGGGAGCTCGCAGTTTTTCTGTCGCGTGATTCTTGCCGCTAAAAACATTTGACGAGAATCGTTCAAGTCAACATGAGCAGCGTCTTCGCGGAGGAAGTCGCACCTTCTGCGGGCGAGCGCGGCGGCGTCTGTCTCCTCCGAACCCGCAGAGGAACTGCACAACAAGCCGGCGCGTGCTTTCACAATGACTGTTGAATTGTCCGGCAACGGCTTTGTCATATGTTTATTGGAAGGAGTATGTTCAGAAAAGCGTCGGTTATGATGCGATGCTGCTGGCTGAGAGCTGGAGGATCTCAGGCTGGTGTGTCCGAAAACCATCCCCTTCCGGTGTCTCCCGATGTATGTGGGTGTACATGAGTCTGAGGCTCCAGGACCAGCAGAACCTCCAGCCTCCTCCAGCCCCCCCCCCAGCGCCGCACATCCATCCTGAAGGTCAGACGTGCTGAAACTTTAGAAAACCGTCTGAGACAAAGAGCTCATTAAACTGACAGGTTTAGACAAAACAGCTGCAAGAAGGTTCAGAGCATGAGAGCAAGGACGGAACCCCGGGTCGGGTCGGGTCGGGTCGGGTCGGGCCGGGCGTCCGGCGGCCTCCTGCCCGTCAGGCGTCCTCGTTGCGGCAGCGTCTCACGGTCGACCTCATGTCTTCGTAAATGTCGCCGTTGATGGCGCGCTTCGGCTTCCAGGTGACGCGGCAGGACCTTTCCTGGAATGTCTGACATCAGAACTCTGTGATCTGTTGTGGCTCCGCTGCAGCATATTCTACACACACACACACACACACACACACACACACACACACACACACACACACACACACACCCACACCCACACACACACCCACACACACACACACACACGCACACACACAAAGTGCACAAACTCAAGTACCTTCAGGATAACACACAGGGTGGCTTGCATCACCACAGCCACCAGGGCAATGACAGCCACCAGGAGCCAGGTCTTCACCAGGGTTCCCTCCTCCTGGACTGGATCTGCCGTCGGGGACAAAAGATCGGCACCTTGGATACATTTGCTCCGAACCGTACGGTTGATTCACACGTGCGTCAGGAGGAGAAGAAGAAGCCGCCTCGCCGGAAAACCCTGGGACGGGCCGGAAGGAGCTCCGGGCAGAAGCAAAGGTCGGGTGGGAGAGGACGGCGCTGCAGAGCTGAAGGACTTAAGGACTGAAGGACTGAAGGACTGAAGGACTGAAGGACTGAAGGACTGAAGGTCTGAGAGCCTCACCTCGGACGGCCAGGATCACGGAGCCGTTGCCCTCAAACTGGTTGAGACTGAGCTTCACCATGGAGTAGTAGCTACACCAGTACACCCCGGTGTCCTCGGAGGTCAGGTTGGAGATGTGAATGTCCATGTTGGGGAAGGTCCCGTTCATCTTCAGTCTCGTCTTGAAATTGTTTGCGACGGTGGAGTTGAACAGAACTTGGTCATCCTTTTCGAGACCTCGATACACCATAATGGAGTGTGTGGTCGGGTTAGAAGATCTGCAGCGGATGGTGGCGGACCCTCCGGCGTCGCTCCAAATCACGCCGGCGCTCCCTGGCGACACACGGCTCACCCTCCGGTGACCCGGATTCGCTTTTCACGCACGCCTTCAGAACATCACCTAAACTCCTTACCTGCGGCGCCGAGACCCAAGCGGAGGAGACACAGGGGCGCGAGGACCTTCACCCAGGCCGAGGACATCCTCACCGAAGCTCTCGTCGCTGAGTCACCAGGAAATGTTTGCCTTGACAAGGAAATGTTGCCTTCGCTCTGAAAGCATCTTCAAACAGGAGACTTGTCATACTTGTCGTGGTGTAACGTGCACACGCCCCCGTGCACGCGGCCCCTTGCGGTCGCTATCGTCTGGTTTTCTCTCTGGTTTTGTTTCTTTGAAGCACTTTTCCTCTCCGGCGAGCTTCACTCCGCCGGGCTCGGCGACCACTCGCCGCCACGTTCACGCCAGGGATTCGCCCATCGGCACGGTGACCGCCTCCGGAGAAGAAGACGGCGAGGCGGTGCGATCTCCCCTCTCCCTTCCTCTTCACCTTCTACACCACGGACTTCGGCGACCGCAGAGTCTCGTCTCCGCCACGGGTTGACCTCAGACGGGCCGAGGCGCCGGGGGCTCATGGAGGGGTTCCGCGTGAACATCGTGAACGACCGCAAGTATCCGGAGGCGGCCGCCGATAACAAACGGAAGTGGGGAAAGAACACTGACGCCTCGATCTGCTGAGGGCCTTTAACATCTGCAGGACCGTCCTCACAATGTTCTCTGCGTCTGTGGTGGTCGGCGCCGTCTTCTATCCTCTACCTCCATGCCGCGGCGGGCTGAGGAAAGCGGACGCCGGTAGACCGAACAGGCGTGCCGTCCGACGGCGGTACCAGACGGCAGAATGCCGCGCGAGGCGAAGATGGTCCCGGACGCCGCGGCCGAGCCGCCGCACGAGGTGGCGGTCCGGTACGGGACTTCTTCGGCTCCGGACGGATGGCGCCACCAGGCTCCGTGGAAGTCCTCGCCCTGAGTGTCGTCGTGTGCGATCGTACGTGCAACGGATCCTTTGTTTTTCTGTGCGATAGATGTTTTACTGCACAGCCGCCCCTTCTTAGACACAAAGATTCTACACGTACGTGTAAATACACATGTGCATACATTACATGTAGTTTTGCAAACCTTTGACTTTATTTTTCTTTCGATCTTTACTGTTCTTTCTATTTTTTTTTATTATTCCTATTTTAATTCTTTGTTTTATTTTATTTTTTTAAGATTGATTCTTCTCCACTTGACTCTGTAGCCGGAGCTGCTTTCAAAGAAAAGCAATATCCTGCTGGGGATCAATAAAGTATTCTTATTTTCTCCGGTGCGACCTCATCCTGATCCTGCGCTCAGACCTTTCTCCTCCGTTTTCTCGTCTTCTCCATCTTTTGAGAATCTCCTCGGAAAATTTATTTTGGATTATTGTCGTTATTTTTAATCCGACCACCGACTTTACCTTTCCCCCACATCCTCGTCCCCATCAGCGACCCCCCCCTCGTTCTCAGGAGGAACCGGTTTCAGGGTGAAGCGGCCGGAGGCTTGGAAGATAATATGAAATAAGGCCAGGAGACTCACACGACTGCGCGGCTCACATTCAGCCGTCACAGCAGCCAGAGACACAAAAAGAGCTAAGATTCACCTCAACAGAAATAAGACTCTAACGTGTACGTTCGTGTGTGTATGTGTGTGTGTGTGTGTGAGTGTTTGATAACTGATCTGCCAAGGTGAACACACAATTATTTCAGTTAAATAACCTGAAGGTCTGGTTCTCTCAGAGGTGTCGGACACTAAACACCGAGGAAAAACATGATCATCATTTGACCAGAAAACAGATAAAAACTCGAAAAGTAGGTCAACGGAGGTTGACGTGCAACAGCGACCTCTAGCGGCCAGAGGGCGAACGGCAGCCAGGCGGGGCGGGGGGGCAGGAAACTACTTCTCCACATTTACAAAACTAAAATCGAAGATGAAACAAAAAATGGGGAGAAAAAAACGATTGTACTGTTTAAATCACTGTAGGCCCGAGCAGGACGCGCTGCATACTCAGTGTTTCCTTGAACCGGTAGACATTATAAATGCTCACAGCTTCGGAGAATCAAATGTAGCAGAAAAACCCAGGCGTTCGAATCCGGGGTTTGCTTGGTTTAGCTCTCCTTGGGTTTCACATACTTCTTTAACCTGCTTGTGACTTGTGATGCGGACGACCGTTAAACAGCAGTCGCCTCTTGGCTCGCTGAGGAGGCCTGACGCCTCTCCAGAATAAACATCTCAAAGAGTGAGTAGAAATAAAAGCAGAGGGACTGTGACAGATAAACAGATATCATCAGTAATTGTCCAAATGTCCGTCAGCGAAGACGCCCTGAAAATGATGTTCCCTGAACGTCCCTCAAAGTCATATAAGGAGTCTGCTTGGCAAGCACTGATACCCGCCCGGCCCGGCCCGGCCCGGCACCACCTCCGGTCCTCCGGCTCACGTCTCCGGGGCAGACGGTCCGACCTCCTCTGTGACCTCCCTGTTCCTCTCTGATGTCACTTCCTGTGTGACGGCCGTCTTCCTGGGGTCACTTCCCGTTGCGTGCGAGAAGCCCTCGCTGAGCTGCTAGTCGAGCTGCTAGTTGAGCTGCTAGTTGAGCTGCTGGTTTTAGCGCCGCAGGACTGAATGTCAGCAATGACTCGTCCGGTCTCCTCGGGCTCCCCGGGACGCCGAGGCCTGGCTGGCGTGCACGCCTTCCGATGCGACCGTCAATACGTCGCAGATGCGAGTGGGCGTCGGCGCCAGCGGCCTCCGCCGTCATCTTCTCCGTGTCCTGGCAGATGGCCGCCGCCGGGTGAGCTGTAAGCTGCCTCCCTTCTACAGATTAGCCGGATCGCGGCGGGTCGGACTCGGGGGTCTTTCCCACGGATCTCTGCCGAGCGGGACGCGGGTCCTCGCCGAAGCCTGGCTGTGACGACCAGGAGACGCGTGACCTTTCCTGGTGGTTGGGCGTGAAGAGCTCCTCTGCGGAGGTCTGAGGCACACCTTCTGAAAACAAGCCTCCGATGACGGCTCGCCGACGTCGTGGCGTCGCTCCAGGGCAGGAAGTTCTTTCCCTGATCTTCGGCGACCCGTGCCTGCCTTTCACGGAGGACGAGGGCAGGAGCACACCGGCGGTGCGACTCGTAACTCCTGCCGGGGCAAACGTCTCGAGCCGAGCCGGTCCGATCCTGCGGGACATCTGCGGTTCCATAACGTGATGTCATCGCTCGCGGCCTGAATCCACGAGGAGGAGCTTTATCATAGCTTAGCCGGGGAGATGAGCCCCGCTGCCGTGATCCCCCCGCCTCGCTTAAGAGGCTTAAATAGCATCAGGGCAACAATATATTGCCATTCAGTCAGGTTCCAGTCAAGGAGCAGAGACAAGATGGCCGCCGGACGAGTCCGCAAGCAAACCCAGACGGGGGGGGGGGGGGTGGGGGGTCCTGCAAGCGACCCGAGGAGCCGGATCTCGAACCCGATGCCTGCATGGCAACAGGACTCGGCACGACGGCTTTAGATTTCATGAAAACAGAAGCATCTCCTCCTCACCGCCAAAGGCCACGCGGTGAACGAGGTGTTCACCGCGGCCGGCGGGACGGACGGCGCCGCTCGGGGCTTCTTTCCTTCTGAGGACGTGTTCGGGGAGACCAGGGTCACGGAGGACCTCCGAGGCGAAATCCGACGGCACCTCAGCCGTGAAGATCCGCTCTCCGGCCAAGCGTGCAGAGAGCCAGGTACAAGTGTGTTTTGTCTGACAGATTGAGGAATGTGCCGGCGAGGCTTCGTCTTTCCCCGCTGATACTAAAGAAGGTAAAATGTCCGGGGCCGGGACGGCGCCGCCAAGTACAGCCCAGCCAGGAGGAGGGCCGTGGAGGAGATCTGTGCAGGAGATCTGTGGAGGAGATCTTTGGAGGAGATCTTTGGAGGAGCGTGAAGCCACCTTCCCTGCTGCAGAAAGCCGGTCGGCTCCCGAGGCTTCGAAGCCCCGGCGGCGAGTCGTAACAATGAAAGCAGGGACGGTACGGAGGGCCGCGTGCCTTCTGCATGAGATCATCTGCAGATAGCGCCGTCTCCTTGTGGACGGAGGAGGCGGCCGCCTCGGCCGGCCCTCCGGCCCTCCGGCCCTCCGGCCCCCCGGCCCTCCGGCCCCCCGGCCCTCCGGCCCCCCGGCCCCCCGGCCGCAGGCTCTCCGCTCCCTCCTTCTCCACATAAATTACATTCGGGCTCGTTTGCCGGAGCGTTTCTGCACATGGAAAGGGAATCAGCCGTAGTCTGGGTTGCAGCCTCACCGCCCCTCTCTTAACCCCGTCGTGGCCACAGAGGCCGTCGCAGGAGATGTTTCCTGAGCGGGAGGTCGTGAGGGACCGAGCGACGGGAGGCGCCTCTGAAGAGGCGGGGCACGCTACCTTCTGGAGGAGCTCCTGCTTTGAGTTTCAAACAAAATGTCCTCTCCGCCAACTGCGTCTTTAGCCTCTGGTGCGGGAGAAGAAAGACCTCCTTGTCTACCAGCGTTTTAATTTTAGAGCCGCTTTCTGACAGTCATGCTGAACTTTGGTCACCTGCCGCCCGAGAACATCGGGCCGCCGCCGAGAAGAGAGGAGCTCTTTCTCACAGGAGCCGAGCTGGACCGGCCGCCGGGCCGAACGGGTCCGGCTCGCGCTCCCGAACGCCTCCAACTTCTTTGGGAGGAAACGAGGAGAACATCTGCACTCAATGTCTTCCATCGAGGTCCAGGAGGTCCCCGGGCTCCTCTTCACAACCGCCGTTCGACCGGCCCCGCGAGAGGTGGACCTCGGAGCTTCTTCAGCCAGACGTCGAAACGTCCGCGGGCGTGAACTCCTCACTATAAACATCTCGGCAGCAGAAGCGAGCGACGCTGAAGGGGAAGGTCTGGACTCTTGGTCTGGTCCATCCAGCACCAGGGCGAGACAGAAGACACCTGGTCTCCGTCCTCCAGATGTGGCTCTGTCACTCCCCCGCATTCACTTTGAATCCAGAGTTCTATCACTTGCGGCAGTGTTTTAGTTGTGTGCGTCCGCCGGTTCCAGCTTCCTGCTGGGAGAGGTTGGAGTGTTTCTGCTGGTTCTGCAAAGGTTGGGGGTGTTTCTACCGTGGCCTTAAAATGTGCAGCCCATTAGTGGATGTTTTACAATCCTGGTGTGACCAGGCGGCAGGAAACTGTGCCGCACATGTTTTTCCACATTCGCCGATGTTTCTACAGGCTCCTCCCCCCCCGTCTGATTGGTCGGCCGGCCCGGAGCGGTTGCTGAGCTGGTCCTGCTGAGCTGGTCCTGCTGAGCTGGTCCGGCTGGAGCTCCACCGAGGCTCCACGGCCGGGTGTTCAATGCAGGTCCATTTAGCACTGACAACCAGACCGGGCTGAGACCAGATAGTTTGGAGTTTGCATTTCCTTCACTGGCTCATGAGCCAAACTGCTTATCCTGCAGGGGGCGGAGCCTATCCCAGCCAGGGGGCGGGGCTCATCCTGACCAATCACAGGGCCTCCCGTACACATAGTAACACTCACCCACTCATTGGCTGTCATTCATATCGAAGAGGTGCGACCATTCACTCCCGTCCGGACCCTCCCTGGTCCGGACGGGACCGGAAGGCCCCCCCCGACCCTCCTGGATGTGTTTGGACTGCGGGAGGAACACGGAGGCTCCACACAGAAACCCGGTGGGGATCCAAGGGGGGACCCCGTCCCGAGGAGGGGTGGGGGGTCTGGACCAGAGCAGGTCGATACCAGACACGGGTTCGGGGCGCCTCCTTCCCCTCGGAGCCGCCGGCCGCACGCCACGGCGGGAACTCAAGCAACGACAACCAGCTAATATCAATCTTTATTGTATTTAGAAATCCACGCAGCAAATCTTTTTTTTCTTTTACCATTTACAACGGGGAGAAATGAGAGACAAGCTAAAGGTCTTGATGCCTTTTTCCCAGCGGGAGGGGCTGAAGTGGCCGGGGCGGGCGGGGGGGCAGAGATACATAAAGTGCTTTTGTCGACAGTTTTCTGCTTTTAATAGAAAAAAGGACCGAAAGGAAAGGCTGGAGGGAGAGAATGAGTACACGGGTTAGAGGGAGCGGGGTGACCGGCCGCGGGGAGGGCAAGTGTCAGGGGGGTTTATTTTTAAAAAAGAAAAAAAAAAAGGAAAAAAAAGAAGTGTTCAGATGGAAAACGGGGGTCTCAGCCCAGGATGAGACTCGACTTGCCGCCCGGCGGGTTTCTCCGGCCGGCCGCGGCGGCGTTGGCACTTCCCGACGGGGCGGAGGGCTGTGGCGCGTCCTGCTGCTCCGGCTGCTCCGGCTCGCCGTGCTCGCCAAGCTCGCCGTGCTCCGCCTCCTCGCTGTCCGGATGATCTACCAACACAACACAACACGCTCAGACCCCGCGGAGGCCCTCCCTCGCCCCGCCGGCGCCGGCAGAATGACCCGGAAACAGGATTCTGCCCGGAAGCGCCGGGTGTCCCGAGGCGCCGAGGGATCACCTGGACTGCATCCTGGGTCAGAGGTTCTGTGATGGCGGCTCGGGACAGAAGAGGTCCGAGGCCTCTTCCATCCAATGTGAACTACGATAGCCACCATCCACAGGGGGAAACTGACTGAACCCCCCTGCTCAAAGAGAGGGGATTCTACATTTAAATTTGTGTGTCACTCACACTCTCTCACACACACACACACACGCAGTGTGTATGGGTCCTCGGGGTGCAGCGGTCTAAGCGTGGGAGCCGAGCGAACCCAGAGGGACCTGCTGGAAACAGGAAGGGTCCGGCTGGCGTTCCACTGGGAGGGAGATGTTTCTGTGTGTCGGGGAAAACACTCCACACCACTGATTTATTGCCCCTTCCGCATCGAGAATAGATTTTAGGAGGTGTCGCCACAGCGCCGAGGGCAGACACGCCCTGCATCAGGACGCCGCAACGCTCTCGCAATGCTGACGGCGGCGCATGATGGGACGCGCGTACGAACAAACTGCAAACACAGCTCGCACGGCAGGCTGCTCGCCGGCGTCGCCCACCTCCGCGGGACCGAAGGAGCTCTAAGAGATGAGAGCTCTAAGAGACGACCCTCGGCTTCACACACACACACACACACACACGGAACAAGGGCTGTGCCTTTAACCTAAAAGGGGACGATGTGCCAGAAGTCCAGTGGGAGTATTTCTGGGAAGAGGGGGAACACCTGATTGGTCACAGCGGCCGTGGAGAGGCTCCGTGCCTGGCTGAGTAATCCAGATCATGCTCTGCTGGTTAGACGGACCGCCAGTGTGAAAGACGGCCTATTTATAAGAAGTGTTGAGGAACTGTGGAGGAACTCACCCATGGTTGCTTGTTCTTGGCCATTTTCATCCTGCGGGGAACCAGGAGAGAAGACGTTAAACAACCTAGCAAAGCCAGCGGCGCCTTCACGTTGTGACCGGGTTCTACAAGACACTCCTCATGAGTGCAAACATGATGAGCGTGTGATCCTATGGAAGCCGCCGCCGTGGAAGTAATGGATAGAAAACAAGCCTGGACTTGGTGAGGTTCCGGTGGGACGGATACGTCCCCCGGAAAAACAGAGGACCCCGACACAGATAACGGGGTCAAGTGGAGATGACCTCCGGTCCAACATAACTCCGGTGTGTCCCTGAAGGCCGGAGCGAGCCGTACCTCTCGTCTCTGGTTCCAGACCAAGGCTGCCCCGGAGTTGTGGATGGTGGTCAGTTCCGGCTGGAGGTTCTTGGGGAAGAGGAGCGGCTGCTGGCACCTCCTCAGGGGGGCCGAAGGTTCCCCGCACAGGGTCCCCGCCGCCGCCCCACCTAGAGAAAGAGCAACATTATCAGCCCCGGCACACTTGAGCGCTCATTTTGTTTTTCTTCCTCCGGCCAGCAGACTTTATTGAAGCCAGACAGGAAGCAGAGGAGACAAAGGATGACTCAGGCCTGAGAGCGGCAGAGTCACAACACACGGTCACTCTTTTAATGAACCGGCAGAGCGCTCCAAGGTTGGGATCCGCCAGGCGGTCCGGTCCGCCGCAGCGCACGTCTCGCATTGGGTGTGAAAAAAGGGAAACGGGGAGAATGACCAAACCGACGGAAGGGCCGAAACCGGCCCGGAAGGGCAGCGGAAGATCTCCGGCCAGACGACCTGTACAGACGCTCTTTGTCACGAGGGAACAACGGCGATAAAGAGCCGCAGGAGTGGCTGCCGGCGCTAATGGAGTGGAGCGAAGCAGCATCGACGAGCGCTCAACAACAGCTCTTTTATAGCGGCTCCACGCTGGAGAGGCTGATACATTCTCTGGATGGCGAGCGACAAATCACAAACGGACCAGGGTTAAACCAGAGCGACGGGCCAGGAAGCGACGCGGTCTGTTATCGATACTCGGCCGTACATGAAGACGCAGCCGCCGATCTGGCATCTCCTCCCTGGGCTGCGAGCGGACAGGAGCCGAGCGAACCCACCATGTTTGGAATTTGAAAACCCTTAAAACCCAGATAAATCACCTGCCAAAGTCCCTGGCCGAAAGACAAGGCGCTTATGTTAGAGAATCCTAGCAGCTCCAAACGGTCAAAGCGGAGCGCCGCCCTCTGATTAGCCCGAGATGAAGACCTTCGCTTTCCCAGAAGAACGTCGAGGATCGGGTTGGTCTCACATAAGAGGTGCTGCAAATCATTTCTCACACCAACTCGGTCGTCGCAGATTAAATCGCCGCGGCGGCGTGGAGTCATAGCATTTCACTGAAAAATGTGGAGGAAAAAAAAAAGGCAGCGGCAGTTTAATTCCTCCGACACTCTGTGCCAGATGTACTCCGGAGCCGTCACACAACTCCTGTGAGCTTAGTTGAAACTGCTGTTATTTCCTTTTTGTTGTAAACAGCCACTTCTTAGGCCTGTTCAGAGTAAACAGTTAGTTATTGTATTTACTGGGTCACGTTGATAAGCGGCGCACGTCCAGTTGGGCTAGTTCTTTTTTGCTCGTGCTAATATCAAATAGCAGGACGCAGCCGCTCTGGGATTGAGGGGGAAGAGTGAGCGCCGCCGTGGTCCCGGAACCCACGCCGTCCACGCCGTTCCGACCTGAGCACAAGTACGGCCGAGGCGACATTCGTCGAGGAAATGTCAAATGGCGTTCTGGGTTATTATCAGTACGAGAAGCAGACGCTGCGGTATGTGATTGGTTTAGAGGAGCCCATTATGTTAGACAACATCTCAGGCTCACTGCTGTTCAGGCTACGGTGCTTTGAAAACTAGTCAGCGCTAATGTGCTACACACCTCCATCCTGTTCACACGCGCAGGAATTTACCTCAGGAACCGAAGTAGATTTGCGAGGTTCGGTGGGTGAAAGGCCTCGAGCGTGGAGGCGTGATGAGGTGAGAAACACAAGCCGCTCGCTCGGAATCGAGTCATCGCTGCGGACTAGATGACCAAACCTGCGGTAACTCTGCATCGGCCCCTGAACACACCGTCTGTGCCTCAGCCCCCCCCCAACTTCATTTTACAGAAAGGCCAAACAAGTGTGCATCCAAGATCCAAACAAATGATACCCTGCCGTATCTGAGACGGTTCCTCGCGGTCTGGAGAAAATGAAAAGACGTTTAAGATTTGGGATTGAACGGTGGCAGGAAGCCAAAGCACACATCTGTTCACGGGCGCAGAGAGTTCAAACCCGGGCCACTCGGATCCCAAACCCCTCATCCTGTCGGACTGGCTCCCTCCCACCTGTGTCCTTCAGAAGGGTCCCCTGAATTTATGTCAAAGCCCGGGGAAACAATGGCGGCAGGAAGAGGTTCTGCTGACAGCAGCTGCTGGCTGGAGAAGTTAGAGGCGGCGGTACGGAACCGGCTGTTCGCTGAGCACATACCAAAAAAGCAGCATGGAAATGGACTAATAGGAAAACATGTGATGGCAGACTGCTTGGCGGTCTTGTGCTAAAAGTGAATACGACCGCTTCTGTGCAAACTCGATTTGACTCTTTATCCATTTCATCAAAAATTTAACCCTAAAAAAACATTGATAAGCGAGGGCGGGAAGGCATCCCGAATTAGACGAAGTAAAAATAAAGCGAATTATGCTTGGCTCAAGGTTCGGCTTGGTTATTTTAAACACGCCGGCGTGTGGAATCATGTGAGGCTGCGGCCGGGATTCATCGCTTCCCCGCGTCTCTGGCCCTGCCCTGGTTTCCACTGAGGATTGATCTTCATCCGCGAGGACCAAGGATGAGCTCGGAATTACCCCGATTCCAGCACTGCAGGCTTTTTTGGCTATTGAAATGGTAGGGTTGATCTTTCTGTCAACATAAATGGAAAAATACTAAATAACACCGTTGAATGTTTCCACGGTTCTTTTTGCTTACGGAGGGCTTTCGGCCGAGCGCTCGGCTCGCGCGAGATTAAACTTGCCGGCGCCGAAGACTTTTAACCACGCGTCCGGGCCCGATGTGTAAATGAGCCCGCCGTCAGTGTTTCCTCCGAGTCTGAAGCCTTCCCCGGACGAGATGGAAAGTAAACAAAGGGATGACGGCGAGCGATTTACTGGGCGGGTTGTTCCTCCGATGAGCGTGAGGATCCTCGGGCTCGGCGAAGATGCTGGAGGCCATCTTGTTCTTGCGCTGCGGGGTGGTGTTTTCGTCTGTGCCAAAGGTGAAGCTGGAGGCCCCGCCCGGCGGTCGTAGCACCCTGAGGAACAGATAACGGGGCGTCAGTTGGCAGTTTAACTGACATCCTGCCCACCGGGGTCTCATCGCCCCCCCCGCCAAAAATACAAGGCAGCTGTGTCACATGCCAGCGATCCGCCGCACAGTGGAGAGGGGAAAAAAAAAAATCAATAGTCTAATAAAACATGAGGACGCCTACAGCTACTCACAACCTTCTACATACTCCACCCGATCCCTCACACACAAAACACACATGCTGCGAGGAAGGTCTCGTCTGTCATGCTGTCAGACAGGCAGAGCTTGCCCTGCAGCTGACTCCTCTCTCTGGATCTCCTCAACAGAGGCCTTCGGTGTGACACATGAAGGCGTCGCTTCCCGTCGACTTCGGGACCATTAAACGAGTGAATCGAATTTGATACACCTCACTTCCTGGCTGAAACACAGCCAGGAAGTGGGGGGGGCAAAAAAATGTGGGTCATCTTGTAGGTTCAAGGACACTGCAGGCACCGACGCCTGGTAAACAAAGATGGCTGTGCCACCAGGATTCCTCCTTCCAGAAGCCCAACAAAGGGAAGCTAACGAGGAGTGAGGAAATGCCCGGCCTGGCTGTGTTGAAGGACAGAAAGCAGTGTGTTTGCAGGGCCCCGGCCGGACCCCTCCCTCCCTCCTCTTCTTTTTTTTCCTCCGACAAACTCTCCTCGCCTCTCCTCGGAGTCCCTGAAACCACCAGCTGACATAGCAAGCAGCTGTCGAGGGGGCCGGGCGGACCAAGGCCGACGAACGAGCCCGGCGCGCAGGGCCCCGCGTCCGCCGGCCCCGTCGGTCGGTAATGCCTAAACCAGACTTCACCTATCAGCCAGAGGATGAGCTCATGATTTCCACACGGATTGCGCCGGTGAAAGGCTTTCAGCCGGCTGGCAGCAGACCCCACCCTAGATCCAAACTGCAAATGACATCAATATGAGACGACTTCAGCGGCTCCGGGCCGAAGGTGGAGCCGCTGTCGTCGAGCCTTGAAGGAAAAGATGCGATGTCTGATATGGGGGGGGGGGGGTCTGGGGCAGGAGGCTCCCATGGCCTACTAAGATTTTAACCTAATTCTACCCAAGTTCGCCTCTGGATTGGTGCTGGGGGAATTTGCTGGGTTTGCCAGCAGCGGGAATGAGCAGCCGCTCGTAGAAAAAGGGGGGTTTTAAGGAGCAAGAGCAAAGAGCTAAGGGAAGATTTACAGGCTTAGCGAGCGCTCGGCCCCCACCCAAGCCCCCGCACCCCCCCGGCCGGCAGCATGACTGACCGGTATCTGACCGGCTCCGTGAAAAACGCTGAAAACGGCAAGAGTTTCTCAGAAATATGCTGCTAACAGCTCCAGTGTTTCCCCCCGATATCTGGTTTGGAGGCGACGGGAGCAATTGAAGAGGTTTTATTCGTCAAAGGAGAGGAATGCATCCGGCCCATTCGCCCGGCTTACTGGAAGACTGTGGCTGCATGCCTGCAGGATGATGACCCCCCACTCAGGCTGACTCAACTTTCAACATTTTTAATTAGATCTACCAGACAAACCCTCAAAATACTACCAAATCTGGTCCTTGGGAAGCCTTTTATTCCAAACACCAGGGTGGGAAGTCAGAGATAAAGGCAGACAGGCTGCCTCCACTCAGGTCTAGGATTCTCCCCGCAACCAGACTCCTTCCTGGATCTAATCCACCCCAGTCAGCCGCCTGTGAGCCGGCCTCGGGCCTCGGCCTCCAGGGGGAGGCGGCGGGAAACACCGCCGCTGCGAGGACCAGCACCAGGGAGGGGCCGCTAAAGTTATTCTGTCCCGGAAGGCTAACGCTGGCTAGCATGCCCGTGTTAGAAGCATAGCCAACAAACAAATAAACACACACACACACACACACACACACACACACACACACACACACACACACACACACACACACACACCGGGCTCTGTGACCCCGGCGAGGCTCCGGGGCGCCTCGCTCTCCCAACGAGATTAACTTAATTAGCCAGACTAGGCGGCACATTAGCTAAATCCACAGAAATCCCCGGCTGCCGGCGGCGGCAGGCCGGCCGGGGAGCGGCGAGCGGGGAGCCGGGCGGCCGGCTGCCTCCCCCCGGGGCGGAGAGGAGGGCTGGCCGCTCCTTTTGTTCCCCCCGCCAAAGGCGCCCTCCGCTCGGCTCACCTGGAGCTACTTTTGGCGCCGGGTTCCACTCCCTGGAAGGTGGTGGTCGTCGTCATCTTCGGCGACTAGATCGACGTGTTTGCGGTCGGCAGAGAAGAAGGAAGGAGGCGCTCGGATTCTCTCCCGGGGAGACGCGACGAGTCTCCGGCTCCACCCGACTCTGAAGCTCCGGGGGACGGACGGCGCTCTGCTTCTGCTGAGCAGCCCGACAGGCCCGGCCCACCGCAGCTCGGCGCGCTCCAATTGGACAGGATCTCATCTGTCTCCCCTCTCATTGGACGGCGCCTCGCCGATCTTCTCCGCGATTGGACGGAACCGCAGCGCCGCTCCGTCCTGTTGGCGGCGGCCTCATGGCAGCGCGGAGCTCCACATCCCCCAGGGCCATTTTCTGCCGCAGATCCAGCCGGGACCCGCCGGGTCTCCGGCCGCGGCGGACCCGGACCCGGGGCGGACCCGGACCTGCCCCGGTGGACCTCTGGCCTCCTGCGGCTGCTGCTTCTCTAGCGATCAACCACACCACATGAGTGAAAGTTTGGAAAAAGACAATAGCTTTATTTTGACAGGCATCTTAATAGACAATACAGATGTTCCTCCGCAACATCTCCATCGGCTTCCCAAAATTTTGAAGTTTGGTCTAGGTAAATTGTTAAAAGTTTCTTTTTTTTTTTCTTTTCTACACACGTACTACAATATAAAATGTATAAAATCAAATATTTTTTTCAGGAAAAAAAAAAGAAGATCCCAAACTAGGTATACTGTTTGATAAGTGATGCCAAGGCCCAAAGCAGGACACGTTCAAACCAATGACATTTGGTGTGTTCCACCTGTTGACCCCCCACTGTACCACCGGTCCAATTGTCTGCAACATTCAAAGCAGCCCTTCCAAGTGGGAGCGATATCGCGTGACGACAGCATGAACAAACAAAACCTGATCTGGATGCGGTGTATGTACAAATACAGAAGTAATGGGCAATAATTAAAATACTGTACAGCAGTTATGTGAGGGAGGGAAATTACAACTCCTTCTGTTGAGACAATGGGACAAGTTGCAAAGAAGCAGCTCTGTGTGTCACAGGCCGGGAAGGTCGGTTCCGGAGAGCAGGAAAGTGGTGAAGCATGTCGCCGATTAAATAAGGCCTCCCGTCTGTTGCTGAAACACGTCGATTGTATCTTCGTCTTCCATTTCCAGCTGTCGAGAGAGAAAAAAACAACAATGAATGGAAGAGGAATTTTGTACAGCCTCTAATGTCCGGCCCAACATTTTGAGAGATAACTTGATTTGGATTTACTTTCAGACCCACGGGAATGTGCAGAACATCGTGTCTTCTCTGCAGCAGGTGCCCTATATTAGCATCTGTTAGCGGTGTGAGTTTGGAAACTCGTGATGAGAACTCACAACGGCTGCGTTCCACAACACGTCAGCCACTAGCATGGAAACGGCTGCTTCCCGACGCCGACACTGAATACAGCCGCGCTGTTCCCACTCGGACGCTTCAAAACGTCCGCCTCGAAAAGGTTCCGGTTGGTTTGACGAGCTCTCTCGCCGCATCCTTTTTGAAATGGGACCCGAATCGGACGACACGCCCCTGGCAGGGCGCACGTCTACCAGAAGAACTCTCCGACACCGCCGACGTTTTTCATCTGCACTTAGCTTTTTCAGATCAGTGCCAGCACTTTTCCCTGGCAACCTCACCGTCCCTGTTGTCATCTTCAGACATTTGTCAAACCCAGAGTCAGAGAAGTGCGGCACCTCCCCGCCCCTCAGCACCACTGATGTAGTGAACCGACGATGATGAAAATTAAAATGTTAATAATAATAATAATGGTAATCCTCCCCTGTTTGTGAGGGAGTCGCAGCCACTCTGCTGCAGACATTTGCGTTGCTGTGAGGTGTGTGTCAGTATCTCTCTCTCTCTGCACTGGAACGGCTACAAGTAGAGTTATTTCACTTCACGAAGGCGCTCCACGGCCAGGCTGGAAATGAACCGTTTTCAAGAGAGTAATCTGTTTTATACAGAAAAACCCCTCTAAGTAGAAGAAATGCGCCGCTCTGCCGGCCCTGGTGGAGCAGAGCGGACAATACCGTCTCATTCAGCGCAGAGGATCAGATCTTGATGAACTTTGTTTTAGCCTGTTCAAATCTTTTAAGATATGCACAGGGTCCGGCGCTGACCCAGATAACCTGAGGATCAGCTCAGCTCAGCGGTTCACGCTCTGAGACCGACCGGATTATAGAAGAACTTTTCACTCGGGCCGCCATGAAGTGGGCGACGAATCGGACGGCGGTGTCGGAAGGGTGAAGTCAGGCGGCAGTTTGACGATCGGACGTAAACTGCGTCCGGCCACGGGCGTTATTCCCGTGCGCACGAGACACAACATTGAGTGTATCAAGTGCACCGCTGCCGTTGCGGGATTCAAATGAGGGTCAATGAAATAAAGAGATTCAAATCGTCTTCTGACGGACCGATTAGCACGATTCAACGCTCGTCAACCGCGGCTAAACGGCACGGGCCTCACACTCCAGGCTGTGCACATCTTTGAGGATGTGAAACCTGTTTACTCCGTGACGTTTTCTCAACGCCCGCTTGCCATCGTCCGTGGTTCGGAGGCCGATATCAGAAGTTGCGATTAGCTTTTCCACGGAGAGGCGTTGAGAAGAACCTGTGAAAGATCCGCCTCGGACTCAACGCGAGCGCCGCAAAGGCGTCCACGCAGGCCACGATGCTCGCGGATCGGATCTTTTTAAGTATGTCAAGGCAGAGGTTGTGGCGCTATGAAACGCCTCTTTCTTTCCAGAGACAGCGAGCAGCCGTAGCGTCCCATACGTACCTGCGATGGCGTGTCTGTCTCATTTATTGGCTGTCCATCAAATCTGAACCTGATTTGCCTCATCGACAGTCCCTGGAGAAACAAAGAGGAGAAGAAGATGAAGCTCCCGCATACAGGTGGCCGTCCCTGAGAGGACTCGCAGGGACACAAGGAGCGGAATCACGGTGAAACAACAATGCAAAGTGAAAGCCAGGCTCCAGTGGCGATGACCTTTACTGAGTTTAAACAGAATGAGACAGGGATGAGGTGGAATCCATCAGATCACAGCTGTTTTACACACAGCTGCTGTCAGGACCTGCAAACATTCAACGGCAATGTTATTCAAGAAGAGGGCCATTAAAATATTGTTATGAGGTGATCAGGTTGCTGTGTTTCATGTGGCAGAGGACATTACAGAAGGGATTTGCATTCAGGTGCTTCTTAGTTCAGGCAGAAGCAGGCGGGAGGTCTGGAAGCCCTCTGAGATACACATGACGTCGGCATTGGGTTTCCAGTCCTCCAGAGTTCAACCTGCCTTCGACTTTCAAATGAAGAGCACCGTGAGACGTGGTGTCCATCATAACCTTTTTTCTTTTCATGTAGTCGAGTCAAAACAAAACGTGTTCGGTCCCATCCTGGAAACACGGCCGGGGTGGATCCATTTCAAAGACTCACCCAGGCCACGAACCCATGATTAAAGGGGCTGAGGTGCTTCCTCTCCCAACGTCTGACGCCGCGGACCAGACTGCCGAGGAGGAGCCGACGTGACACCGAGCGTGGTTACGACTGAGACCGCGGGGGGCCGACAGGGAGGCCTGGTGACGGGCGGCCGACGCTTCAGTGTGTGCTGATGTGGAGGGACGTGTGAACCGCTTTTAGCATGATGCTGCCTTTGTGAGCCCTTTGACAACGAGACAGAGCCCCTCCTCTGGAGACGCTGCGCCGCCGAGCGCACGTCCGTCCCAATAAAAGTGAAACGTACTGATTTCAATCCCAGGTATAATCAAAATAATGATCATTTATTCTTCATCAACCCCTCGTGGGGAGATAGGTTCTCTGCAACGAGGCCATGCCGGATGAACCGTGAGCTGTAGGCTGCAGGGGAGCAGCGAGGGCTTCGGCGTGTCGCTCATCAACACCAGGACACAGCAGGAGGAGCCGGGAATCCAACCGGGAAAGTTCGGTTCCAGAGACGTCGGCTCGACCTCCTGAGCCACGCCGCCCCTGTGCTCCGGCAGGCGGGGTTCGGCCACGGCAGCCATGAGGGGGTGTTTGAGCGGTGAAACGTGCGCGATCCAAACTGGACCACTTCCTGGGCACAAGTACGATAAGAGGGAAAGACCGAGAATGGACGCTTTCATTTGAGGCCTTCCACTAACTGTTTCCATATGCCGTGCTGTGCGGCTGGAAACCCTCGGCCCCCGACGCCCGGCTTTTCACATCTGTGAAGAGGCCACTCCGGTCGCTGCTACACCGACCGAAAGGGCTCCTGGTCGATGAGGGCTCTGGTCAAGATCAATGTATTAAACGCCTTTTCCGTCGGCGTTTAACGTGAACCGAGGTCTTTGTCCGGCTGTCTCTATATGATCCACCTAATGGGAAACACGGCGGCAGCTCGGGATGCATGTGGAGATCTCACGGAGGAAACCATTGCTGACGAATGAAAACACGGCAGAGAAAAAGCCCTGACTGGGAAAACCTTCAAACACCACGACGGTCCAGGAGAGGACTCTGTGAAAGCACAAAACAAAAGAGGAGATCGCACCTTCTCCCACGTGGAGGGGGAACGTTCCCCTACGGATGTGACACCTCCAGAAGCAAACCGAGGAGTTACGAGGACAACCGGGAGGAAACGAGTCCAACTCGGCAGGTTGACCCTCTCAGGGAAGACCAAGCGGAAGGCCAGCAAAAAGATGCACCCGTGGAAACTCTGAGGGATAGAAAAGCCCGGTCTGATGCTTGAAGAAGACCTGTCCACTGCTGGGATGAAACCCAGCACGGCCAGAGGTCAGGTTTGAGAGGAGAGCTGTCTGGAGAAGGAGAGGTTCCACATCATCTGTCAAACATGGCGGAGGAGGTGTGACACACGGTGACGTTGACCTGGTGTTGTTGGACGCCGTTACCGCCTGGAGAGGCGGGGCAGACTGAGGCGACCGCGGCGGGAACCCCTGGTCAGATTCAGCAAAGTGCTGGATTCCAACCCCAAACCGACCACCAAGCGACTCCAACGTTTCTCCAGGCACAGATCCGGGCTGTTGGTCTACGGCCGGGTCGCTCAACCCACCTCCTGATGTTCTGGGACTGCGGTTGTGGGCAAAGGCCCGCTCATCGCTCTGATGGTCCGCAAGTGAAAACTGCAAGCTAGAATTCCTAAATGCTTGGATTTGCTCTGCCAAAGATGGTGTTGGTGACATCTTAAGACGGCAACTACTTTGACGCGTCAGGCCCGGGAACCAACATGTTATCAATTACGAGAGTAACTTGTGCATTACATCCAGTTGTAGCGTCAGATCTTGTTCCTCAGAGCTGGTTGTCACAAACTGCACTTCTTCAATCGCCGAGTCAAACACGTGACTCTGTTTCAGATCTCCTGCTGTGAGGAGGCAGTGAGATTAACGTGAAGACTTTCCCGAGGACTAATATCAAGTATGTACATCAGTAATGATGTTTGTAAGGTGCACCCAGTCCAGGGAATGAGGCTTGTAATACGACAAGCTGTTTCTGTTTCTGTGTGTGTGTGTGTGTGTGTGTGTGTGTGTGTGTGCGCGCGCCAACCTGTCTCTCGCAGTAGGCCTTCATGAGTTTGATGAGCGGTGTGTGTCTTTTGATCTTGAACTGCACAACAGATCCATCCTGACCTGCGACCTTCAGGTTTATGTGTTCGTTGTTCTCTGTCTTTACGGCCTCCTGGTTGGAAGACAGACCGGGAAACGAGGTTTAGCAATAGCATATTAGCATGCAGGGAGCAAAGCTAGCTATAAACAATTAATGTAAGCCAGCGCGTTTCTTACCGGCCCATTGCCCCTCGGGGACAAATAAAGTTTTTCTGATTCTGATTGATAGTACGCAACATCTAATGTCCAGAGATGATGAGGATGTTGATGACGATGACCTCTTCTACAATCTTCAGATTGTAGTTTGGCTAAATGTGACGATCATTTCACTGCACCCAAATCTATCTTAGTGCTGCTCATTTGGTGTCTGGCATCTTAAAGATGCTTTCAGATGTTTGAGCGTGAATAAAGTTATCAGAGCGTTGAACACAGCAGGACTCCTGTGACTGGATGGAGAGGATGGGATTCACATCAGAACCTCCGTCAGTGCACGGAGACCAACAACTAAACACGGCGTGAGGGGAGGACGAGGAGATGGAAGAGGAGGAGGAGGAAGAAGAGGAGGAGAGGAAGGAGGAGGAAGAGGAGAAGGAGAAGGAGGAGGAGGAGGAGGAGAACGAGGAGGAGCGGCTGCGGGAGCAGAGGGCGCTCTGCGCGCTCGTCGATGCGCGCCCCCGCACCTTCCGGTCCGCCTGAGTCGGTCGTCGGTCTCGGCGGGAGTTCCGGACCAGGCCGCGACTTGGAGAAGGCGACTCCGTGCCCGCGGAGACCCCCGCGCTTCCCGCGACCCCCTCGGACGCTCGGCGGGTGACGCGCAGCCCGCGGCGCGGCGGCGTGCACTCACCTTGGGTTTCTCATCAGCCATGGTCACTCTTTTGGCGCTTCTCTACGCTGCCACACAAAGAACACGAGTGCGCGCACGTCCGCGTCCCCGCCGACGTTGTCCGGGCCGAGCGTGCGCGGGCACGCGTCGGCACGCGTCGCTGTGATTGGCCGCGGCGGGTCACGAGGGCGGAGGCGCAGTCGCGCCGTGGGCGGGAGAGTCTCCATGCGCGCCACCGAGGCGCTCGCCGATGCGCGTGAACGCGCGCCGGGTTGTTTTCCCCCTCTTTGTTGTCGGAGGCCGCGAGGGGGCCCCGACGACTTCACCTCACCCCACGTCCACCCACGCCACCCACGCCTTCCCCCATCGCCCCGTTTCACCCCACGGCGGTGGCGCGACCTCACCGACCGCTTCACCCGCCGCGGACTTCACTTCCGGGTCCGCGTTTCTCCGGCGCCAAGGTTCATTTTTGGACAGGCGGCCGTGCCGACGGGAGCCGCGCCGCTCACGTCGCCTAGAAAATAAAAAATAAAGCTGGAGAAATAAATGGCGTTAAAACACCAGGACCGGCGAGCGGAGAGAAACCGTCGCCCGGTATCGAATGACCGGCCGCGTCGATGCGGCGCCGGAGCCTTGAGTTCCCGGCGAGCAACGCGTCGACGCATCTGGCGAAGAAGCTGAATATCAGCCGTGGATTTTCGTGAGATATTTGCGTGGAAAGGATGCGATCGAGTGGAAAAACAGGCGCACGGATGGGCAGCCTCTCCGTGACGTCACGGGGCGCCCGGGGGTCCTTCCGCCGAGCGCCAACACGGAACACTCACAGCACCGCACCGCGCCGAACCGCACCGCACCGCCGGCCGGAGGCCAGGACTACCGGAACACGCCCGGCATTTTCCACGCAATAATATCGTGTCCCGATGGAGGAGGTGGACGTGGACCCGGCGGTCACCGTGAGTTACCGCCAGCGTTCCTCCGAAGGCTTTGTGTCCCTGAACATGTTTGCTAACATGCTAGCCGGATCTCCCGCCGCCGCCCGTGCACATCAACCCAGCAGCCGTGGTTGAAGATGACATTAGGACCTGGACCGAGAGCAGAGAACAGGTGGAGGAACATCTAGAGAGGTGGAGGTATGCTCTGGAGAGGAGAGGAAGGAAGGTTTGCCGCAGCAAGATAGAGGATATGTGTGTGAATGAGAGGAACCCGGTTGGAAAGCTGAGGATACAGGGAGTGGAGATCGAGAAGCTGGAGGATCTCAGCTACTTGGGGTCAACAGTCCAGAGTGTGGAAAAGAGGTGAAGAGACGGGTCCAAGTGGGTTGCAGTGGGTGGAGAAAAGTGTCAGGGGAAGGAAGAGATGACAGGAAAGGAAAGGAAAGGTGGAGGAGACAGTGGTGAGACCAGAGATGCTGGATGGACTAGAAACAGTGACAACGACCAAAAGACAGCAGGCAGAGCTGGAGGTGGCAGAGATGAAGATGTTGAGGTTCTCTTTGGGAGTGACCAGGATGGAAAGGATCAGGAATGAGTCCATCAGAGGGATGACACATGGTAGATGATTTGGAGAGAAGGTCAGAGGTGGTTGGGTCATGGACAGAGGAGGGAGAGTGAAGATATAGGTAGACGGATACTGGAATTGGAGGTCTAGAGGAAGAACAAGGAGAAGATGGATGGATGTGATGAGAGGATATTAAGGTTGTGGAGTGAGAGAGGAGGATCCAGAGAATAGAGTGAGATGGAGAAGATGGATTCACCGTGGAGACCCTGAAGGGAAAAGACCAAAGAAAGAGAAGAAGATATATTTAAATATATACATATAATGCAAGAAGATAAAATACAGAGGGTTGCGTCAGGAAGGGCATCCAGCGTAAAACTTTTGCCCAAATCAAACATAATAACCAGGAGGTTGATTCGCTGTGGCGACCCCTGAAGGGAAAAGCTGAGAGGAGAAGAAGAAGAAGCAGAAGCAGAAGATGAAGAAGAAGAAGACGACACTGGCTGTAGCCTCTTGACCGGGACTGTTTACTTCAAGTTACTTCTTCAAGTTACTGGAACTGTCAGTGCCAGATGTGCCAGTTGTAATATCTACGTTATGTAATGACATCTGTCCTCCACCTCCAGAACATCCCTGCCGCCGGTGCGGGGAAACATCTGGGGTTTGCCTGGGGTCCAGGGGACATCCTTGTCTTTGAGACCCTGTACAAAGATCCAGGTGCGTTGAAACCCCTGACAGTTTTTCCCGCCCCCCTTGTGTGCTCGTCTCGTTTACCTCACGCCTGCGCCTCCCGTCTCCAGGCGCTTCGGGACCAGGATCTCCTTTCATCCACGAGGTCAGGAAAGACGAGGACATTTGCTCGCCCATTTTACGCAAACTCTTCAACGAGTCGCACCACATCTTCGTTGGCCTGCAGACCCTCCGAGAAGATGCCCCCAGCAGGAACAAGAGACCCCAGTGAGGCTTCAGTACCTGCCGCCAAACCTCGTTGGGATGCACCTCGAGCGGCCGCACTAACAGTGATTTTGCACAACCTTTTTCTTCTAGGTACGCCAGCATCAGTAAAAACTACAGATCGGTAATACGAGCCTGCATGGCGGAGCTTCAACAGGCGGCAGGTCGGCATGTTTCGATTCATTTTTTAAAATTTTATATAGTTACCCTGACTTCATCTGAGTCAAATTTGATGTTCTGTTTCGCATGCAGTTTCTACAAAAGATGCCAAACTGTCCACGCAGTACGGAAATCAGGTTTGTACCATTTCATCCAACATGGAGAATCGACCGGTGGATGACCGAGAGGCCGTGTGTGTGTTAGTGCCCGTCCGATTCACCGCATCACGAAGTAGAAGGGGGAGCGCTGAGGGACGCCGCTTTGGGCAGTCTTCAGTCTTCAGTCTTCACAAAGCACCTCCTACCATTTCTATCTGAACGGATCCAAAGCATTCCAAGAAACAGAAATGTTTTGGGATGTTTTTTTTTTTGTAACTTAGGAGACCGGACCCCTAAAGTGACACCTGTCAGTGGACGCAGCCCATACCGATCTGTCGCCTACGGCGAAGCGAAGGTGTTTGACGGTGTGACTCAACCTTTGCTTTGTCGTGGCAGGTGTCCATTCTGCTGGCCATAGAGCTGATCTGGAACCTGTGCGAAGTGCTGTTCATCAACGCTGCTCCCGGTCAGTACGAAGCTTCACCCGGTTACACGAATGGACATTAAGTTCAGTATGTTATGAAACGTGGGAGTTTCCGACATCCGTGTGAGAGGCGTGTCCCAGACCGCTGTATACGTACCAATAAAGTACCCCGAATTCCCTCGGCTCTTTTCAAGTCCAATGGAAAAAATCCAGGAGTAAATTCCTTTAAAGATCTAAACCAGTAGTCGGCAGGACGTGATCTTGGTCAGGCCGGAGGAAGGAACGCTTTTGTGTAAAGTAGCCCAGCTGTTATTGGGACAAAACCAAACGTGTCAGAATCGTGTTGTGGATTCCTCCGATATCTCCTCCTCAATTAATGGTAAACTGGCTTGGCGCTTCCTCAGCCGGCGCCCTGTTGCTCCATCTCCTGGACTGGATCAGATTGCACAAGGCCGACGTGGACGAGAAGGCCAGAGAGGTGCTGCAGAGCGAGAGCCCCGCAGAGCATCCGGACTACTGGGACGTGGTAGGTGTCTTGCCAGCACGCGGCCGGCCGGCCGGCCGGCCGGAGCTCTCGGCTAAAAGGCTTTCTGCCCCGCAGGTGGTGAATTACGTGCTGCAGGGGAGTTTGGAGGAAGCCAGGCAGATGCTGGTGAAGCAGGCCACCCTGCAGCCTGCTGCCAGGAAAAGCTACAGGCTGATGGACGCCCTGCTCAGCAAGATGCCCTTCTACAATGTGAGCCAAAAGGCTTCTGTTGTGCGTCTTCATCCTGAAGCCGCGCTGTGTTTATTTCACCGTTGGCTTGCCAAGAATTGCTCGTCTTCACCGATGACGACTCAGTCACGACCGCTCACGACGGATGATCAGCCATTCCAGGCACACGGCTATTTTTTGCATGTTGTTGGGTCGTTCTGCTCGATTCCACGGTCGACTCGGCGCGTATGAACGAATTAACGAACGGCTCGCTTGCCAGAAATCAGGCCGTCCGCTGCCTTTTTTTTTTTTAATTAAGTTTTAAGCGTTTGCCCGAGCGGCATTCGAGGCCGTCCGTGTCTCGGGTGTTGGGCCTTCTTTCCCGGCCCTCCTCCCGTTACTCATGTAACGAGCAACAAAGCATCGGTTGGGGTCGAGCTCGCCGAGCGGCGGCGCTCATCTGCTGTTGTGTTGTAACCCTGTAGCCGGCCGGCACCCAGACCCTGACGGAGTTCGACGTGAAGTGGAAACACTGGCATGAGGAAGTGGACCAGTGCCTTCAGGACAACTCCTTTGCCAGCAACAAACATTTGGAGCTCATCTGTAAGGTCAGTGACCCCCTGGCCTTTCTGAGCCAGCTTGGCATCGGTCTACTTCCTACGGACGCCTCACGCTCCGCCGCCGCCGTCCTCGCTGCTCTACTGCTGGCTGCGTTATGAGCAGGTCTGTCCAAAGCCGATCTCGAGGTGGCCCCATCTTGGCGGATCTCAACCGGCACCGCCTGGATCCGAATCCGAATTCTTTGATGATGCCCCAGGGGAAAATGGCTTGATCCTGCTTGATCCTGAGTGTTCCTCTTCTGTCAGATCCTGGTGGGGGATGAAGACACTTTACTGCAGCACAAAGACCTGCTGGGCACCTGGTACCACTTCCTGGTCACCAGACTGCTCTTCTGTCACCCCACAGTCAAACCCACGGAGCTGCACTACTACGCCCAGGTACCGGGCGCGTCTCGACGGCGATGCTCGCCGCCGCCTCCCGCCGGCTAACGTGTGACGTCTCTCTGCAGTCCTGCACGACCATGTTCCTGGACTCCAGGAGCGTCCCCGAGCCGCTGGACAGCATCCTGCTGGCGGCCTTCGAGTTCGACATTCACCAGGTGATCAAGGACTGCAGGTGAAGGCTTCTGCATCCGGACACGTCTCGACATGCGCCCGGTGTTTGCAGGGATTCATGTCTTCCTTGTGTGCTTCTCCAGCATCGCCCTCAACAACTGGTGGTTTGTGGCCCACCTGACAGATCTCCTGGACCACTGCAAACTCCTCCAGTCTCACAACCTACAGTAAGGACTCCGCCGCCGCCGCTCTTTTTGTTCCGGGCCGACGAGACGTGCAAACGAGAAGCGTTGAGCCTTTTCCCCGATCCGTTGTGTTCAGCTTCGGCTCCAACCTGAGAGAGTTCCTGCTGCTGGAGTACGCCTCGGGGCTCTTCACCCATCACAGGTATGGAATTCCGCCCGATTCGCCCGTCGGTCCGCGGCTTTCCGATCCGAAGTTCGTTTCCTCCAAGCGTCCGCGTCCCGTGATGAGGTTTCTGCTTCTGTCTCACGCGCCGCCCAGCCTGTGGCGCCTGGCGGTGGACTACTTCGACCACTGCCCGGAGTTCGGCCGCGTCTACCTGGAGCTGCAGATGGAGCGCATCCCTTTAGAGACCGAGTGCAAAGCCCTCAAGGTGCTTCGGATCTGTGAGCAAAGGCAGATGTCGGAGCAAGGTGAGCTTTCCTTCCCCGCTCGGCTCTGGCGCGCCGATAAAGGCGTCGGTTTCACGGCGACGCTTCTTTTTCTAGTGCGAAGTATCTGTAAGATCATGGCCATGCGCGCTCTGAGGAACGACCGGCTGGGCTCCGCCCTCTCCTGGAGCATCAGGGCCAAAGACGCCGGGTTTGCCACGTTAATCTCAGAGAGGTACGCTCGCCTTGAAAGCCCCCCGAGCCGGCCGCTCCGTCCACTGTCCGCTCCAGGACCCGGGCTCTGCTCGAGGCTCTGCTCAACAAGTCTTTGTGTTGTAGGTTTCTACAAGATTACAGCAGCAAAGGCACCTTCACTGATCTGGACCTCATAGACAACCTGGGCCCGGCCATGCTGCTCAGCGACAGGCTCACCTTCCTCGGTACACACACACACACGCACGCACGCACACACACACAGACAGATAAATAAAGCTACGTGCTGCTCGATGTAAGGACGTGATGGCTTTCACTGGAAGAAGAGTTCTGACTCCCACCAGAGGAAGAAAGGTGGTTTCCTGTGAGCGCATAGATTTTAAAGTGTGGAGAGTTTGAGCTCCCTGGGAGTGTTGGTGGCGTTCAAGTACCTGACGGGGCTCCTGAGAATCCCAGCCCTCGCGGTCGACCGGCGACTTTCTGTGCGGCGGAGAGAGGGAACGGTTACGATATAAGTGGGCGAATGCAGAAACAGGAGCCTCCGGCCCTGAGCGGGGGAACCCCAGGGGGTCGGAGTGGACCGCCAGGAGCCGCAGCCTGAAACTGTCCCTTCTCCAGGGAAGTACCGCGAGTTCCACAAACTGTACGGCGAGAAGCGCTTCAGGGAGGCCGCCAAGCTGCTTCTGTCCCTGCTGAAGGCCAAGATCGCCCCCAGGAGCTTCTGGATGACGCTGCTGACCGACGCCCTGCCCATGCTGGAGCAGAAGGAGGTGTGTTTGTATTTCTGTTTTGGGTGCGCGTCACGGATATTGATTTAGTCTCGGACGAGAAAACAAAGAGGGAATCTTTGCTCAGCACGCGCCTCCGTCTGACCCTGAAGTGACCCTGAAGCTCTGCTGCTGCTCCCAAGATTCTGATACACAATCATGACAAGTGTTAAAAGTAAATATTTGAATAGCTGCTGCTTTTGGATGGAAGTGTTGAGATCCTGATGGTGTTTGAGTTGATTGTCAAAGTGCAGATGTGCTGCGTCCACCCTGAGGCTGTGTGTCCTCCGCTGTCAGGTCATCTTCTCCGCAGAGCAGACGTACGAGCTGATGGCCTGTTTGGAGGAGCTGACCTCGCCTTTCAGCGTCAAAGGAAAAGCGACGCAGGCAAGCATCTCCTCGCGGCCGTAACCCTGCTGGAGAGCCTCTCCGTCTGGAGATACTCGCTCACCAACAACATCTCAATCCAAGCGCTTGCCAAAGTTAAAGATACAACTGAAAAAACATCAACACAATTTACTGTTTGATTATCTGTGAACAAACTTCAGCTGCAAGCACCTCAGTGGGGCCCAGCAGGGCAGAGGAAGCTTCCTCAAGTTCTTTCTGTAGAAAATCCGCCACAGTAAAAATCTTAAGTCCGCGTCGTTGGATGAGTAGTTTAGTGAGTGGTGACGCTCAGCGGCTCGTCTTCCACGCCTCTCACAAGAGCGTTTGTCATTGCAGGAGGAAGACCTGGAGGAGACCAAGGTGGAGCTCCTCAGACTGGCTCTGGCCAGGAACCTGGCCATGGCCATCGTCAACGAGGGGACGCTCAAGTTGTAAAGCGCTTCTCCCGCAAAGCTCTTTGGCATTTCCGTGTATATATTTTTCAATTAAATGAGATGTTTGATAAAAGCTTTCCTCTAAGCTTCTCTTCTCTCCTGCGTACGGCTCCTGGAGTCAAACACAGTGAAGCCACGGGGACAATATTTATTTCATGCAGCTCGCACACGCGCAACAAAGAAAATATGTTATGTACGGACTGAACGCTCGCTCAGGCTGTGCACGAGTGTCTGTACAAACACTGTAACAGGCACGTTACACACAAACTCACACCTGTAAATCCAATAAGAAGGGGAACGGGGGTAGAATGGACTGGAAAGAGGACGTCGTTCACGGTCGTTTCACTTCCACTGCTGCAAAAAGCAATGAGCTGTGCTTCAGGACGCGCTGCGTTGCACACTTTCACTGGAATCCCCACCTTTCGTTTGATACAGTGACTCACCGATAAAACCAAAAATAATAAAAACAACTTTGTCTTCTAAATGATAGAAAAATACAGACACTCTTGACTGTAAACTAAAATCTGACACTCCTGAAAACATTTTTCAAATAAATTAAAAGACCAGTAATAATGACGAAATGAAACCTTAAAGTGCTCGTTTCCTCGGTCTTTGTTCAGCACGTTGACGTGCGCAGCCTTGGTGTCACCGTGCGTCCAGAGGGACCTGCTCACAGGCAAACCAGTGGAGGTGCAGAAGGGAACCCTAATGATTGCCATCCAAACGTTCCTCACACGTGACCCCGGCGCCGGCGCGACCCGGGTCTCGCCGGACGACTCGGCCGACGGGCGACTTCCTGCGACGTGACATTTTCAAGAAGCTTTGGATGGCAGCGGTTTGCCCGGAACACAAACACGCCTCCTTCCTTTTAACAACCTCGTCAGCGTTTGTTCTACGCCTGCACACCTCGTGCACTCCCTTGGTGCGAGTCGGCCCTGACTCTGCCACCAGCTCAAGATGGCCGGCCTTTCACGAAAATGTCGGCGCACCGTCTCGCGGTCGGCGCTCCTCCTGCGCGGCAGCCTTTAATGAACACTTTAATGGACAAATCCATGTTGGCGCTACGGCGACCGATAAAAGATCTCCGGCGTGCCACGGCAGGTCACGGGCGGATGCACGGTAACACCGGCTGCGAACTCGAGATACGCACAAGATTCCTGGAAACGTAAAATAAAGTCTGAAAAACAATCCGATCAAATAGCAAACGGCTATTCGTGATCTCGGCTCGCGATTCCTCGAGAGAAAGCGACCCGATGACATTTCCGGGTAAATTCAAGTATGTTCGTTCTGCAAGGCTCATCCTTGGACAGAAAGCCAACTACGTCTAAGGTGAACCCCTGGGAGAGCAGGGTCAGGGTGCAGTCTGTCTGGTCCACGGGAGGCCGAGCAGCGCCCGCGAGGGGCGTGCTCATGTCTGGCGTGTCGATGGTTGAAGTAACGTTGGCCTACAAACACGGCTGTTAGCTTTCCGGTGTGTGTCGTGAGTTTGCTAGCTGTTAGCGGGAATGTATACAAGCACTGTTTCATTCAAACCTTTAGTATCCGCCGCCCCGCCTCGCACCGCCGGGAACCAACAACAACTACGAGGGTCGGAGGGCTGAAGGGTTGTCGCTGCAGAGGGGCGGCGGAGACGGTCCGCCTTCCTCTCGTCCTGGAATGGGGGCGAGGACGCTTGCCGCTATAGATGGCCCCAGGTCTCTGGCGGGGGGAAGCTGTCCACCTCTCCGATCTCGTTGCAAAGACGATCTCCGAGGGTGAAGCCCAGCTTGTAGCGCAGTCTCACCTTCTCCTGTGAAGGTGCACAGACAGGACCTTTAGGTGGGGGCGGACACGGCGGCCCTCACCGGCTCTCACCGGCCCTCACCGACCCTCACCGACCCTCAACCCCCCCGAGCCTCTGCGGTCACTCGCCTTGGTGGGGTTTGCCAGCAGCATGACCTGGGTGATGGACGCCGGGGGCAGGATGGGGTTGAACGGCGCCAGTTCTGCTCCTGACGGCGGCTGCAGCTTCACCTTCATGGACTGGCAGAGGATGACAGGAGGCAGGATGAGCCCCTCACAGACGGAGGGAAGTTCAGACATTAGAACCCCGCAGATCAATATTTTCCACTGAAGGTATAGAAACACTTTGCAGTATCTGGATAGTGCAAGCAGGGCACCACATGTGGGAAGGAGTCCACGGGTCGTGACGTCCGGAGACAAACCTCCAGACGCTCACCTTTTGAAATAAACTCAGCAGCAAACCATCGGCGCCGTCAGGTGTCAGGTGTTATTGCCAGCCGTGAAAGGTAAAGGCTGCTCGGACCTCGAGGACACAGACCCGGACCCACATCCAGCGGCTTTGCATTAAGAGTAGGAACTCTGAGGATTGCAGTTTCTACAGCATCTATTCCATCATAAACCCAACCTGGCCTTTTCTTTGAGGAAAAGAGGAACAAGGAGAGACTTTTTCGGATCACCTGGTCTAAAAGGGAGCTGACAGCTTGTCCGTTTAGGTTTTGAAAGGAAATCAGCAAAGCCTCCATAAACACGGCGTCTCATGAATTACCGTCATTTCCGGCCCATAAGCCGCAACTTTTCCCACATGCCTTGAACACTGCGGCTCAACCAACGACGCGGCTGATTTATGGATGTTTTATTGCTAGACGAGCTTCACGCCACCAAAACATTTAGCCTCGTCAAGTCAGACCGGTGAAATGACCGTGAAATTCTGTGAAACGGTTTTAGTGCGCAGGAGGACGACCGAGACAGCCATCGGCCGGAGGAGGACGAGCAGGGATGGAAGATGGATGGATAGATGGACATTTTCTTGTCTTATTTATTATGAATGTTCAGAAATAAGCATTTCCAGGAGATATTTGTGGATGTTAGCGGTATGTATTTAATTAAAAAAAGGAAAGTTTGTGTGTAAATATCTCATGTAACAATGTGCGACACCTGCAGCTTCCAGACAAGTGCGGCCTATACGTGTGCACGTTAGTTATCTTTAGCAGGTGCGGCTTATACTCAGATGCACTCAATAGAAGGGATGATACATCAGCCTGGCGTCTCACCGGCGCAGAGTGGCTTCGTCGTCATAGAGCTCATTTCCCGACCCGTGGCCGGCGGAGGCCACCTCGCACGCTGCCGGGCACAGGTGAAGGAGTTCCCTACCTTGGGTACGGCGGCCTGCAGCAACACGCCGTGCACGGGCAGAGGAGCCGTGTTGAGCATGGACACGACCATGACCAGGACGTCGGGCCTGCCGGGGGGGCAGTCGGAGGCGAAGTTGAGCAGCACGCGGACGCCGTCCTTGTCGTAGGCCGTGACGGGCAGCACTTTGCCTGAGGGAGTCGGACACAGGCGTGAGAGCCCGGCCGTGCACGAGACCGCCCCCCCCCGCCGTGCGCGTTCGCCCGCTCTTACTGGGTCGAATGGACTCCGGAGGCACGTGCACGTTGTTCAGCGAGACGTCGGCCCTGGCCGGGCTGCCCTGCGGGGAGGCTCCGCAGGGGGACAGGGAGCGGAGCAGCGGGCTGCCCGAACCCGAGCCCAGGCTCTGGGCCCTGCCGTGCGGGAGGGCGGGGGAGCCGGGCGGCGCGCACCGGAGGAGGACGGCCGAGGAAGGGGGTCCCGCCGCCGACGGCCCGAAGCTGCCTCCTCCCACCGCCGGACCGCACAAACTACAAACCACAACAACAGCAGAGCGTTCCTCAAGGAAATGGTGTTTCTGCAAAGCCTCCGGGCCAGACAGCGCAGCGTTCTGACGTTCTGACGTTCTGACGTTCACACGGAGCCGTCCGTAAGGCAGCACCCGGAACGGCCGGACTCGTTTACATCTGCCGAGCGCTTTTCAAAAAGACAGGAGCCTCCAGCTGCAGGCGGGCCTGTCCGGGCGGCGGCGCAAGTTCCTACCTCTTGCCGTCTGGGAAGCCCATGGCGGCCAGGTCCCGGAGGCCGTGCCCGGCGACGGCCGGGTCAGCAGGGGGCACCGCGGGTCCCGCACAGGTGGACGTCCCAAACACACCCGGGGCGGACAGGGGGGCCTGGGCAGGAGACCGGGAGAGGAGGGCTTCGGCCTCTTGCGTTGCACTCGGACCGCGCGAGGAGTGAAATCAGTAGATGTACCTGCCGGGAGGTCCGCTGGCCGAGGGCTTCGGTCAGCGCGGGTCCGGCCCGGCTGGCGGCGGAGGAGGGAGGGTCGCTCAGCCCTGCAGGAAACACGGCTGTCAGTCCGGGGAGGGCGAACACCGGCGTGAACACGCAGCGGGACCGTCACCGAGCGTCAGCGGGAACGCCGGATGCTCCGAAGCAAAATACTTACGACACGACAGAGCGACGCGACACAACTGGTTCGACGGAGAAGATGAGGGATGACCTGAAGACGAGGGTGCGAAAGCGTACCGAGACACAGCAGCTCGTCGTCCAGGAGGGACACGGCCTCGGCGGCCTTGTCCGGCGGGGGGTGTCTGGGGCTGCCGCCCTGCGAGCCGCCCTGACGCTTGGGAGGCGGCGGCAGCGCAGGGATGGGGGACTCCTTGCGGCCGACGGGGAGGGGGGCCGAGGACGGCGGCGGAGGGGGGGCCGGAGCGTCCAGGACGGCGAGGTCTATCAAGGTGTCGGTGGCGTCTGCGGGGAACAAAGCGGGGACGAGGTCTTCTGCAAATGAACGACCGGTCTGAGATCTACCGGGCTTCGGATCTCCGGGTGTCTGACCGCTCTCGGCCGCACGCCGCTCCTCGCTGTCACCGTTCACCGGCAGACCCTCCACAACCCTCTTGTAGGAGTTGATGACCCTGGAGAGATCGTCGCTGGCCTGCAGGATGTCGCCTGAGGAGTCAAAGGACGGGCTATTTAGATTTCACACACACACACACACACACACACACACACACACACACACACACACACACACACACACACACACACACACACACACGCACGCACGCGCACACACACACACACACACACACACACAACCTAAACTGGTGTCATTGTCCTCTGCCTCAGTGGCCATCTTGAAAGCAGCTCGCCTCAGCTTGTCACATCGCTCGTAGAGTTCCTGTGAAAGAAGGCCCAGGTTTTTATGGACTCGTTCTTTTTCCCGCAGGAAACACACGTGCGCGTGCGCGTGCCCGCACACACACCTTGATGATCTCCTTGTCCGACTCGCTGGAGCTGTCCTTGTTATAGTGGGACAGCATCTCGGCCAGCAGCTTGACGTTGATGCTGACCTCCTCCAGGGTGTTTATACGCTTCGAGACCTTCTGCACCCGCGCCTCATCCTGGAGAAACCAATCACACACAGCGAGGCTCCAGACCAGAACCAGATCCCGGCGCCTGGGAGTCACGCTGAGCTCCAGGTGTAGCTGGAGGGACAGTTTTCCCCTCTGGACAGATCTCTCACCTCTTTCACCATGTTTTTGATTAATCTGTTGGCTTCTTGGAGGTCCTCTGGATTTTTGCTGCGGAGAAGCTCAGCCAGCAGCTTCAAACGCGCACACACACACACACACACACACACACACACACACACACACACACACACACACACACACACACACACACACACACACACACACAAAGACATACAGACAGACACACCATGTATCAATGGATTAGTTAAAGACATGAAGCAGTGAGAGTGTGAGCTCTTCCTCACCCTGCCCATGTCCTCGTTGTCGAAGACGGGGTGCTTGGGCCGGCTGGGGGGCGAGGGGACCAGCGTCCTGTCGGGGGGAAGCTCCGGGTCACGTGTCACCAGGCCTGGCCGGGAGAGAGCCAGACCACAAGCCTTGGTTTCATGCGAACCGGCACGGCGCGCCGGCGCTCGTCCACGTACCCTGTCGTCGCAGGGTTTGGTAGGCTTCGCCGATCTTGGCCTCGTTGGGGAAAGCGACGGTCCAGCTGTACAGCATCTCCACGATCTTCAGCTTGACCTTCTCGGACGAGGCGTCGCCCATGTACTGGGCGGGAGAGAGAGGCGGGTTGAGGAGCGGCTCCGGCGAGATGAGCCTCGGCCCGCCGGGAGTCGGCTCACCTTTGGGGACACCACTTTGATCAGCTCGTTGAGAAACCTGTACTTTCCCACTTCGTTGTGGAACCTTCTCCCGCAGTTCTTCATGCATGCCTCCAACACCTGCTGACACAAGGAAAGCCTGAGAAGGTTTGCCGGAAGACGCGCGACGAGAGAGGGGGATGCGCGTCGACGCTTGTTACCGTCAGAGCCTGCAGGGCCTCCCATTCCTGCAGCGAGTGGATCTTATGGACGAGCAGCGGCACAGCTATCTGAGGACTACCACAGGAATTCTCAGATGACGGTCTTTGTGTCTCTCAGAGAGCATAACGCAGAGATCTCACACGTACCCCTCCAGCTCCTTGTTGATCTGGTCACAGAAGCCGATGATGTACTCCCAGTCCTCCTGTCTGTTCGTCGGATGAGTGGCTTTATCTGTAATGGACCGGACACAAAGCGGCTCGCTCGGTACGACGTTTGAACGCGTCGGGCCGTCGACGCTCGTTCCCGTTTGCCCGTCTTGATGGAAACGGCGCCCGGCCTCGGTGCGTCCGTGACCCCGTTTCCCAGTGGAAACTGCATTGTTCGCCTTCCTGACTGACTGCGGCCTCTCAGAGGAGGCGCTTCGCTCAATCTCTTCATTTCCAAACTCCTCCATAAGCAAAAGGACTTTTTTCTTCCCCAATATTCTTTCACCCTGTTGCTGTTCTTGGTTTCGCAAAACGCACAAACCACCCTCAACGGTAGCGTCTTTCAAACAAGTGCAAGTACACTGCTCAAAAAAATAAAGGGAACACTTAAAAAACACATCCTAGATCTAAATGAATGAAATATTCTTATGAAATACTTTGCTCTTTACACAGTTGAATGTGCTGACAACAAAATCACACAAAAATAATCAATGGAAATCAACTGTATCAACCCATGGAGGTCTGGATTAGGAATCACACTCCAAATTAAAGTGTAAAAACAAACTCCAGGCTGATCCAGGCTTGATGTAATGTCCTTAAAACAAGTCCAAATGAATGTGTGTTGCTTCCTGAGTGGACACTATGATTTCACACAAGTGGGATTGACTTGGAGTTACATTGTGTTGTTCAAGTGTGCCCTTTATTTTTTTGAGCAGTATATTTAGAGATAACTCATGTGGAAGGCACGCTGCTCACGGAAAGGTAAGGATACGTGGCTTCGGGGTGAATTTCGGTCGAAGCGCGCGGCGCAGATTTCCTCCTCTTGAACGCTTCATTGGAACGAAAGCCGGCAGCAGCTTTGGTGGGAACGGACCAATAACTGTCCACCCGGACATGAGCGTCGACGACCGTTTGACGACGACGAAGCTCATGCTGAAGTGCAGGGTCCACGCTGCCCGAGGAGCGGAGGGACCGGCCTCTGCGGGGGGCAACATGGCCGGGTTCTATTGCTGCCGTTGGGGTAGTTTGGGCTCGACACTGTGAAGGGCAGCTCTGCACTGACCGGCACGCCTGCCCGGACTGGAACGGCGGGCTGACCGACGCACGGCGCTCTCACGATGTCTCCGGCGGCCATCATTTCCGCTCGCCTTGAATCCGCTTTCATCGGAGGCCACGAGACGCCACAAGACGTCCACTTCCAGGCCTTTCTGAGACTCTTCCGGTCTCTGTGTCTCGGTTGCGACCTGCTCGTGACACCGACGCCACCAAGAACATCCCGTCTGAAGCCTGGCAACGGCGCCGTGACCCGTCGTTAGTTGTCGTCTTGGTCTCGCGATGTCAAAACGTGAGCAGTGCAGTCGAGCGGACAGTGAGATGTTGGGTGGATCGAACACCCGCTGAGGCCCGTCTGCTCCCGGTCAGAACAACGGCCTCGGCGTTGGAAAGTTTAGAGGAGGTTAAATTCAGTTCACCTGCCAAGATTACAATGCACTTTGGCTTCATCCCGAAATTTCACCCGAAAGCCGATGATCCCGAAGGTTCCAGTGAGCGGTGAGTTTTGTTTGGTGGTGAATTAAATCACTATTTCTCGGTGTCAACATTAGGGAGGCGTCATGAGACAGTGTTTAAAGCTTATTGCAAAACGACCAAGGAGGCTAGAAGGAAGACCTGTTGCTGAGCAGCTTCACCGGTCAGAACAGGCAAAGCCTCTAACGACCTATTTTGCTTTGGGCTTTTAGTTCCCTGTTCTTTTGTATTATTTGCTGTTATTTCGCGTTTTTCTCGCTGTGATGCTGCGCCTGTGATTCGTGTTTATGCTAGCAGGAGCCCCATCACACGGCAACTCTTTGCAGAACGGCTCATTTCTAAGGTTTTCACCGAAACGTCAAATATCTGACGGCAGCCAGGCCCGTCGGCCTTCACCGGTCCGGTGTCGCTCCCCGTCCGCCGTCCTGCGGCGGGCAGCGGCCGGCGGGCGGCGGGGAGCGGCGGCCCGGCGGCGGCGGCGGGGAGCGGCAACCCGCCCCCGGCCGGGCCCGGACCGACACGGCCGGCGGAGCGGCTCTCCGCCCGCGCCGGACAACCGGCCGTTCCACCTCGGAGGCGGCGGGTCCGCGGAGCCGTCGCCCGGCCGGCATGTTTCTCCGCTCGGTCATATTAGGGGAGGAATCGACAAAACGCAGGCAGAATCACTCACTGAGCCAGGACTCCAGCGACTCCCCTTCCTGGTACGCCATCGCACTGCAGGCATCGCGAGAAGACGCGAGAAGACGCGAGAGGACGAAATGATGCGACTCGCTGACCAAAATATCACACAAGAAATGTTTATAACGCCCATTTTAACTCCTTAGCGGCGCTTAATATAGATTTATTTTGGCATCGTTGATTCAGCGTTTATTTCCCCCCTTCAGGCACCTGTCTGAGCCTCCCGCCCGGGGTCCTTCTCGCTGATCTCGTCCAACATGGCGGCCTCCGTGGCAGCGCTGCTGCAGCCCTGGATTCCCAGGTATCTTCTCACAACAACGCCTACATTCGCCGTTTTCACGCCGTTAGACTCTCGACTTATTCCGGTTCGGCCAGAGAAACGGACACGTAACGTCGCAACCCACCAGCCGCTAGGATATGTGTTTATTTCTCTGGCGAAAGCGTGGCGTCCTTCACGGAAGGCTGTCAACACGTCCGGCCGATTCTCTCCCAGATTTACTGACGACCTGAAAGTTAAAAAGTAGTAACTTCATAAAATATCCCATTTCTAAAGGCCAGGTCATCAATGTGCACTCAGATCTCGACACTTCCCGTTCTGTATTCGATCCCTGATCTTTCCCCTGCCATCTGCCTCGGATCTGTCATTGGAATATATTGATATATATTATTGATTTGACTATCGTGACCCCGGTAACGGCTGCACGTCCCTTACAAGTATTACTCTGCATTTAGAAATATATTAAAATGTTTTTAGCTGTAAATCAGAGGTGGGCAAACTTTTTGGCTCAGGGGCCGCATTGACTTTTAAAGTATGTCAGACGGGCCGGGTCAGCACAAGATAAGATACAAAAACAAACGCATTTGTTAACAGTTTGTTTGCATTTCATGCACAAACCGGTATTTCCCGTGTCGCTTCACATCCGGCTCATTCACGTCCACAGTAAAGGCTGAATCACAAAGCCAATCGGTGTCATTCAGCTCAGGAAAATTCTGGATCTCCTGTGTGAGCTCCCACATTCATTGATCCAATCATTCAAATCAAGTATGAATTCTGCACCAGTCTCCGGCGTGCCGGATTAAAAAGACCGAGGGCCGGATGTGGCCGGCGGGCTGTAGTTTGCCCCCCCGGTGTAAATATTGCAGTTATTTTAAGCAGATGTCCCGCATGTAATGTGCTGTGCGGTGAGAAGGCCACAGAAAGAGCCGTGCTGAACCGGTCACGGAACCGGTCACGGATCCTTCCCTGACCGTCTCGTGACGGTGATTGGCGAGCGGCCCTGTTTCTGCAGAGTGTTGGCGGTGAGATGGAGCAGATACAACCCGTACTACCTGGAGCCGGAAGTCAGGAAGGAGACGTACGGCCGTCCAGAGACGGAGCTCGGCGCCGAGGAGAAGCAGCTGCAGCAGCTCAAAGCGCTCAGACCCATCAAGGCGGCCGCCAACAGCGTCACCAGCTCCGTTTTCAACGACCCGGCCCTCAGGTACCACCGACCCGCCTCGACCCCCGAATACCAGGCGTCGTCGTGAGAGCCCATCTCTATGTTTCCTTCGCCTTTCAGTAAATTCATCAACATGATGATGAAACATGGAAATAAAGTTTTGGCGAGAGACATCATGTCCAAGGTGAGAGAAGCTTCCCGCTGCTCAAAGCGACACTTTCAAAATCATCTAAATGATCTGTAAATCTGCGAGAATTTGGCTGAGAAGCTACTCGCTGAGAAATCAGAGGGAACCTGCTGAAATGTGTATCGCCGCTATTCCCCAGACTCTGGAGAACATCAAAAGGAAGCAAGTGGAGAAATACCACAAAGCTCCAGAGGGGAAGAGGGAGGAGATCGAGTGCAACCCCTACGCCATCTTCCACCAGGCGCTGGAGAACTGCAAGCCGGCGGTGGGTCTGGCCAGCATCCAGAAAGGAGGAAAGTTCTACCAGGTCAGGCCGCCGACGCCAAGTAGTACGTTTGGAGCCGACCTCCGCTTTTACAAACCACATGTCCTCGCCGTCCATCCGCCAGGTGCCCGTTCCCCTGACGGACAACCGCCGTCGCTTCCTGGCCATGAAGTGGATGATCAGCGAGTGCCGGGACAACAAACACCGGCGCACACACATGGATGAAAAACTCTCCCAGGAGCTGCTGGCGGCTTTTGCCAACGACGGCAACGTGATCAAGAAGAAGTACGAGCTGCACAAGATGGCCGAAGCCAACAGGGCCTACGCCCACTACCGCTGGTGGTAGAGGAGGCGGGAGAAACACCTCGGAGCTCCCCGTCCGGGCCTTTCTTCAGCGGCGGACTTTATCCGCTCACCTCAGAGGAGGCTCTGCCTTCTGGACCTCAGCGGACTTGTAAATAATGTTAAAAAGGTCTTCTGGGTCACCTTGTAGTCTTGTCACATGAGTCAACTGTATGAAAGGCTTTCAGTGGCTTGTATCCAGGCTGTTCCACTTTATCCACCTCAGTTAAAGCATTTCAGTCGCCTTTCCATTCACCTGCAAACAGTAAAGCATCGCGAGCGGAGAAGACGGTTCACTACCGACGGCGAATCTGTTTAGAGTTTAACTGAACACTGGGGACTGATGTACGTGTGTGTGTTTAGGATACACACACTGGCACTTTATATTACCCAGCCTCGAGTAAAGCGTAAACACCCGACGGAAGTCAAACAAAGGGTTTTCGCCTGAAAATACGGTCATGTTTTAAAATCAAGTGACACGAACAAACACATTGAACTTAAGTAAAAGTGTGGATTTATTGGAGCCACAACATTTGCAAAACCAGCCTTAAAAACGCTGTTCTAGATGTAACAAAGAGTGTGAAATAAAAGTGTTGCCGTCAGCACTGGGCCTCCTCCTCCTCCTCCACTGAGCTCTTCCTACTGGTGAAAGAAGTATCTGCTGCTAAGAGATCTACCATGTTCCTCACAAAGGGTGTGAGAACATTGTGTGTCCAAGAGTCGCTACAAACAGCAAGTCAATTGAAGCGGCAAGTTCAACGTTAAAAAAATCAAATAGGAATCAAGCCAAACTGCACTGATCTTTCTCTTCACTGCAATAAAAACAACGGCTTCCGGCTACTTCCACCTCTTCAGACCCCCAAGTCCTCACAAGAGGAGATGTCCTCATGTAGACCGGCGTGCCCTGCGGCGTCCGCAGAGCTAATCGCAGCGGCTCAGAGGCTTAGTGTTCGAGCTTAGCGTTACACATGTGCCGTAAGAGGCCAGAGCTGCACGCAGGGCGCCACGTTGATCTGCACGGACTCCAAACATCCCGGCTCTCACGGAGTTTAAAAAAGGTATTTTCCGCTGCGCCGACAGAACACGTCATCTGGGCTCTCAGGAGGCCAAAGGACTGTGAGGAGCGGAAAAGTCCGGATGGTTCCAGCTTATCAAATACTAAGCACACTTCTCAAATACATCTCTAAACTCGTCAGACCGCTTATCAAAGGAAACTTTTTTTTTTTTCTTAGCTGTTAGTCAAAGTCGGCTTTATCGTTATTTCTCCACGTCGACATGCAGAGGAAAGCTGCCTCTCACTTTTCCACGGTGACATGATTGACAAGATAATAACAATAACATTAAACCTTTTCATTTTCCTTATCACACTATTGCAGGCGCAGGTTGCCACGGCTGCGCTCGGCCTCCGGCAGCCGTCTGCGGGCATCCGCGGCGTAAACCGATCGACAGATTATTGATCCGCGGCTCCATTCGGGCGAGTCCCGGTCCTTTCTGAATTCTTAACGAGGCCGATCAAGCGTCGCTTCACTTTTGGTTTGTGGCACCGACCAGCTAAAACGGTCATTAATCGACAATCGAGTCGCCATTTCCGACAAACGTCTGTCGCCCCTTCCGATTGACCGAGGGAGGAGCGGAGCCAGGCGTGGACCCCACTTCAGCCGCTGGGAGCGGACCGGGCTCCTCTGGCTCCTCTCCTGAGCACCTTCATCACCATCACACTCATACCACACCTGCATGGAGACGACCGTCACCACTTTGGACCGTCCACTGAAACCGACGCGCGGAGTCTTTTGGAAAAGGCCGGTCGCGTGCTATTCTGTAACAAAAAGACTAGAAAAGGAAATCCCCTGAATAAAAGCTGCAGTATTCAGCTGAGAGGCCTCTCTCTCACCGCAGGGAGAAAACACAACCAGACACAAACCTCCTTCAAACAGCAAGTCGAGCCTGCAGAAGAGCCTTCTCTGTTTACTTCTAGATTAGAATATCAAAATAATTCAAGAGGTCTTTTTTAAAATCTGGGCTCGCATACGTGCACGCGCACGCCAGGAATAGCGAATGGCGAGGGTGTTCGTACCCGACCGGAATGCACGTTCCGGCTGTGGATTTGGTAAAAAGAAGTCCGACTTTGAGAAGCTGGAGTCGTCTAAACAGGAAGTGTCTGCAAAAAGAAGAGAAGGGCTCAAAGACGCCCTCGGGTTCTCCTGCCGTGGAACCGAAGGTAGCCCGGATCCTGGATAAGTATCGCACCTTCTACATCCACCGGGATATTTTCAAAGCGAGTCGCGATCCGTCCCCGCGGCGGTCTTCGGTCCGGAGACGGCCGGCGAGGAAACGGCCGCTCCTCCGATCCCGGAGCCCGAGGCTCTCAGTCGGCTATTTCACTGTAGTAATACTTGTGTGCGGTGCTGCTGAGCATCCAGCCCCCCGCCCTGAACTCCAGGATCTCCAGCAGCAGCAGGCGGGCCATGGAGCTCAGACCCTCCTGCAGCAGGAAGCCGTCCCGCAGCAGGAAGAACAGCTCGTCCATCCGCTGGCAGTTCATCTTCTCCAGCTGCTCGCCGATGCGGTGGAGCTGCAGCACCAGACAGTCCACCTGGGTCGGCGGCGGGAGAGGGTGCGAGGATTACGTCACGTCCGTCTTTTAAACGCCGGACGTTTAGCGCGGAGGCGCGGGGTTTACCGTTCTCGCTCACGCGACAACACACGGCCCGAGTGAAAGGGACGCAAGATCTTCCTCACCTCCTCCTCGTTCATCAGAGCGTCCGGTTGGGCCAGCCTCATCAGGCAGTCGAACACCGGGTGGACCAGAGCCACCATGGGCATGTTGTTCACCTGAGAGTCGGAAAGATGTTCAGAGTTAAAACGCGTTGCGTCTCCGCGGAAACGGGATCGTCTCTTTCCACAAGCGGCGAGACTTTGCCCGCGGCCGAAGGCGAAGGCGCGCTCGGGACAGAGGGACGAAGGCCGCGGGTGAGCCCGGCTGATGAGTAAGCGCCCGGAAGAAACAGATCGTCCCCGTCCTGAATGACTCCAGGAGTCATGGCGCCCGCCTCCGCGGAGAGTAAGACGCCGGAATTCCAACAGAGGGTTCAACCGCCGCCGACGAAGGTTCAACTTCCGGAAACATTTCAGCGGACCGTGCTCGAAGGACCAGACGGTCAGAGAACAATGCTCTTGCGGGCCTTCTTCCCCTCCAGCCGGCGAGGGCTGCGGCTTCTTTACTCCCTCCGGTAAAGACGGGAGGACGCCAGGCGGCAGCGGCGCGAGTTCCGCGACATTCCGCCCAATCCCTGCCAGGACCTTCTGCGACGAGATGTCCTTCAAAGACGGCACTGACCTTGAGGTAGTCGTAGATGTTGCAGATGAAGGTCACGTAGCTGACCCACTCCTGCAGCGAGCGGCCCCTGGTCTCCTCCCGCTCCTTGAACTCCTGCTGCAGTCGGTTCAGCAGGTTCCTCCTGAACACGTTGCCGTTGCTCTGCTTGGCCTCGGCCTGCGGCGGGAGGAGCAAGAGACGGAGGTTTAGGTTCTGCCGGGAAGCGACCGCGTGGACGGGACCACGGGTCTCTGATCCCTGGGCCTTGGCGGCCTCCTGCCGCGCATCCTACCTGCACGATGGTGTAGCAGATACGCCCCGCCTCCTTGCTGAACACCTGGTCCTTCAGGGACTGGTCTACGATGATGTTGGAGACCTTCTCCAGATTGACGGAGGCCGGATCTGGTGGAAAACGGGACCGGCGTTTGTCATTCAATCACGGACGCGGCGGGATGTTGTGAAACGTGTACGTTCAAACGAGCGGGCGAGGATGTAATCAGGACCCCCATTGACCCCGGGGTCAAAGTTCAGCGACCCGCTGACCTTTCAAGGCAGTTTTAAGCAACATCTGCGTCTCCATGTCGAAAGACTGGATCTTGTAGTCGTCACCGCAGTTCTCCATGGTGTCACCTGAGATCTGCGGGGAACAACAGCACGTCAGCTCGCTGCTCGGAACACAACAGGTGTCTCAGCAACTGTTGCACCGCAACACACGACCCGCAACACACTGCTAACGGCGTCCCAGCGTTGCGTGGAGCCTCGCCACCTGAGCCGCCCCACACTCGGCCCTCCGCGGAGGAATGACACGCGTGAAACCGGGTCAACCCGGAGGTCGCACGGTAGATCGACTCACAAGCAGCCCGGCGAGGTCCCACTCCTCCACGCAGGTGTTTGGGCTCCAGGTGACGTCCACGCGTAGCTTAGCGAAGCTAGCTCGTCTGCTCGGGTCACGAGTGGACCTTCAGCGGCAGGAAGGGAGGGACGCCTCGGAACTCCACACCTCGGCGCGACTCCGCAGAGGGACACGCAGCTCAATGCGGTACTTCGAAGTGCCGCTTTGTTTGGTTCAATCCCTCACTTGTAGTCCGAGAACGACGCGCTAAAGTGGGATTTATTCCGCGGCGATCCTCCGCCCGCCGCCCGGGGAGGAAACACGGCTCCGCCGGCCGAAGAGGAAGAGTCACGCCAAGATGATTCCTCCCCTTCCGCGCCGCACGGCGGACACCGCCGGAAATGATCAGGCGATCGGAACTGACGCCCGTGGCGGCTCTCGGTGTTATTATTATTATCATTGTGCAATCATATCTATATTCGGCCTGCTCTTGTGTAGCTGTAGGCAAAACCAGAGCACTGAACACAGTAGCATAATGTCTTGTGCTTTCACGCTGTTCAATCTTTACGTGAAAGTAGTACAGGGATTAAGAGTGTTTCAAACGCTCGAATGGCATAATAACGATCTCGCACTTGTATGGTCTCTATTATAGTTATTATATTATTCTAATATTACGTTTATTCGGGACCGGCCGAGATTTTGCTATGGGGCCGTGCTTCCGGAACCCGCAGCGGAACCGACGCCGAACCGGGCGTCATAAAGCCGCGATGACCGAATGGGCACCAGGTGTGCGACCTTCGGGCACCGCGGTTGCAGACGCTGTGTCGAGATGGACGTTCAGAGTGGTGTTCTTTCCCGTTGAAAACAACACGTGAATGTGTTTTGTCTGAGAGGCGCGAAGGTGAGCGGGAAAGGTTCGGCCTAAACTTCAAGACGTAACTGTTTGAATAAAAGAAGGCTTTGTTTACCGACCGCTCGTAATTGTGGGACACGTCCGATCGGACGCGCATAATATTGGTAGGGAACCATCTTGACACTATAAGTGTCCTCTGGAGGGTGACCGCTGACCCGGAAGTAGTATCCCGGGCGGCCAGCAGCCCGCCGGCGCGCCCCTCCTGAGCAGGTCTTCTCACGCAGCGCTCCTCAACGTCCACATGAACATGGAGATGAACATGGCTGTCTGACGGGACTTCTGACCGCCCAGGTGAGTTCCGTGTGCCGCCGTGATCGCGCACGGAAGAGATCCGCGGACGTGCTTAGCCTAGCTTGGAGCGGCGCCTCCCTGCTCCTCTGACGGTCACCGGAGGAGAGGATGTCCTCCTGGTCCTCCTGGTCCTCCGGATCCTCCAGGTTCTTCTGGTCTTCACTGGACCGTCTGATCTCCTACACGCCGGGGTTCAACACCCTCCGCAGAACTGAGTCCCGCCCACTTGATCTCTGCGGGCCGGTGACCTTCAGCTCCAAAGCCCGTGGACGGAGAAGGAAAGCAGAAGCAGGTCACCTGGTGTCCTGGAGATCTGCTCAAACATCAGAACATTGAGTCAATCCAAGCGCCTGTCCTACAGGGGAATTACTGTCGTCATACTTTAAACGTTGAACGTGAAAACACGAGTGTGTGGATATAAATGACACGCATGAACCTGCTTTTTCGCCCCAGGCGTTGTGGTCCAGTTGAAATCATCTTGAGCTCCGCGTCAATGACCAAACTGAACATCTAAACAAATATACAGCAGGTGAAAGTTCTGCGAGTAAATTGTTTAAATGTCACGTGACGTTGTTATTTTGAAACCGTTTATTATACCACGCCCCTCAGTTTAGTTTTGAAGGCATGTTAGATAAAGAGCCCGGATGAGATGAACCCAGGTGCTTCATGTGCCTGTCTGCAGCAGCGAGAAGAGCCCGAGGAGAGGCCGAGGTCCCGGCGGGATGGTGGGCTTCGACCCGCGGCGGGAGGCCCTGGCCCCGGAGGAGGTGGCGCTGGCGGGGTCGGCCTCGGGGATGGTCACCAGGGCGCTCATCAGCCCCTTCGACGTCATCAAAATCCGATTCCAGGTGAGCGGCGCAGCTCGGGCGAAGGAGCGATCAGACCGTCGGTGTCGCTCTTGGTGCAAACCGGAGCAAACCCAGAACCCATGATCCTGACCGCTTCTCCGTCGGTTCCGGGCAGCTGCAGATCGAGCCGGTGTCCTCGGCGAGGCCGCAGGGGAAGTACCGGGGAATCCTTCAGGCCACGCGCAGCATCTACGGGGAGGAGGGACTCCCGGCCTTCTGGAAGGGCCACGTCCCCGCTCAGCTTCTGTCCATCTGCTACGGCGCCGTCCAGGTAAAGCCTCGGGACGCCGCGAGGCGTCGCCCTCGACGACCGACCTCCCGCGCTCACGAGGCTCTGCGTCACGTGTGCTCCGCAGTTCGCCACCTTCGAGTGTCTGACCAAGGTGGTCCACGAGATGACGGCGTACGACTGCACCAAGCCGGGCGTGCACTTGGTGTGCGGCGGCCTGTCGGCCTGCTCCGCCACCGTGGTCTGTCAGCCTCTGGACACGCTGAGAACACGCTTCGCGGCTCAGGGAGAACCCAAGGTAGGACGCGGCAGAACTTCCTTTCAGGTTGTTGTTTTGTGTCGCCGTGTGTTGGTGCGGTCGTGGACACGCAGACGGCGTGAGTGGACGGCAGCCGCAGTGTTTGCGTCTTTCCCCGTGAGTCCCGAATGAAAACCGAGCACCTTCTTCCTGCTCCGCTCTGCCCAACGGCTCCTCTTTGGATCCTTCTAGACAGCGTCTCGCCACAGCATGCTTCGCCGCTTCCGTCCGCATCGTTTCTGGGAGCGCCACGCTCACTCCACATCAAATTACAATCACAGGCGTTTCCATCTGAAGCCGTTTTTCACAAACCGTGCGCTTGATTTCAGTCGAGATGATTAGATTCCCCTACCGGCCAGCAGGGGGCGCTGGTGCTCCGGCGTCGCTTTAGCCTCGGCGTTCCTGGCGCGTGGACACACACACACACACCGAACTTCCTGTCTGACTTTCAGTCTATTTCGCCTCTGAGGGACTTGGACTTCAGCAATGAAAAGCGCGTACGGTTGCGGCCTGAGATCGGACGCTTCACGCCTGCTGGACGGAGCGAAGCGCAGATGTTTCTGTCTGAATCTTACATTTTGTAGCGGTGGAGGTGGAAGCCCCTCGCCCAGGAGCTTCTCCGTCGGTTCCAGCCCTGTTACCTATCGATTATGCACGCGGGCGTCCGGCGTCTCGGCGTCCTGCCCCCCCTCGGCGTATTGATCCGGCCGTGATTGATGCGGCTCCACGACCCGACTCGTGATCGGCCGCGGGTTTCCTCTGTGTTTTCAATCGCTGTATTGGAAACATCTTGAGGAGCGCGGACAGGCTGCCGCCCATGGGATGCCGTGAAGGCAGGATACCTCCGGGGTGCCGTCTTCTCTGGGAGCTCCACGCCGCAGAATCCAGAAGCCACGCCTCCCGTTCTTCTCCTCAGGTGTACGAGAACCTCCGCCAAGCCTTGTCCAGGATGTCCCGCTCAGAGGGCCTGGGGACCTTCTACCGCGGACTCTCCCCGACACTCATCGCCGTCTTCCCCTACGCCGGCCTGCAGTTCTTCTTCTATAACGTCTTCAAGCAGCTGCTGGCCCGGCGCTCCTCGGCTGAGGAGTCAGGAGGTCAGTGGAAATGCTCTTCACACACACACACACACACACACACACTCAAACATACATACAGACATGCGTGCGCACACACACAGCCAGCTGAGTGTGTAATCTGTGGAAGGGAACCTGAGGAGCCTGGTCTGCGGGAGCGGGGCCGGGATGCTCAGCAAAACCATCACGTATCCGTGTGACCTGTTCAAGAAGAGGCTTCAGGTGGCCGGCTTCCAGGAGGCCCGGCTGCGCTTCGGCCAGGTAGGCGTCGCCGCGGCGTCCTCGTCCGTCTCCGTGCGAGAAGAAGGTCACGCCGGCTCTCCTTGCAGGTGCGCAGTTACCGAGGCCTGGTGGACTGCGTGGTCCAGATCACCAAGGAGGAGGGTCCGCGGGGCTTCTTCAAAGGCCTCTCCCCCAGCCTCCTGAAGGCCGCTTTCTCCACAGGCCTCACCTTCTTCTGGTATGAGTTCTTCCTCAACGCCATGTACAACTCCAAGAGGAGCCGGACAGCCAACGGCCAAAGCCAGGATGGAGGAGAGAGGTAGCCGGGGAACGCGGCGGCACGTCGACGTGCGCGTGGACGGAGCTCGGCAGGATCTGCGCTCGCACGGAGGAGCTCGGCTCCCAAACCTGGACGAGGAAAGGAAGCTCCAGGTGTGGAGCTCTGGAGACACTCATATTTACACTGGATCCCATCACTAAACAAGCCATAGCTTTAAGGAGGAGCCTTCAGGAACCTGGGATCAACCCTCTTCTGTGTGTGTGTGTGTGTGTGTGTGTGTGTGTGTGTGTGTGTGTGTGTGTGTGTGTGTGTGTGTGTGTGTGTGTGTGTGTGTGTGTGTGTGTGTGTGTGTGTGTAAGATGCATTAAAAGGAAAGTCTCACAAACATCTACCATCTCACAGGTTGTGTGTACAGTGGTGGAAAAGGGGCTGTAGAGCGACTTGCACACACCCGGCGTGCAGGCCGCTGGTGTTTAATGCACACACACACACACACACACACTCATGACAATCTCCAACCCTGATCGCATGGCAAGGGCAGTTTCTTCTGTTTAACCCTTTGTGTCTTTAATCCAAAGTCAGCGGCGCAGCTGTGTTTCCATGGAAACGCCCAGATGTTTGGTTGTAGTTTGACAGATGGTTGAGGTTTTTCTTTTTTTTGTACAAACAATGAACTGATTAAAGTTCACGCAAAGACCTGTGTGTGTGTGTGTGTGTGTGTTTACTGGAGGTTGCTTTGGAATCCAGAAGATGTTCTCTAACCAGAGGAGAAGATGGTCTGAGCGCCTGGACTCCCCCAGACAGGCTCCCCCGCCGAGGATGGGACGGCTGCTTATTATAGGATGGAGCTTTTTTTTGTGAAACGTGTCAAGGCGAAGTCAGGACGTGCAAATCTAAAATCCTGATCTGTGAGTGAGTCTGAAGGTCTCCCTCTGGATGCCACCACACTTTATTTCATTACTGGATACAAAACACATCGCAGCCGTCGGGACGGCGGGTCTGAAGGTCTGAGGACCAAACACCAGTCGGTCATGCACGTCGAGCACGGGGAGGGTAAAGACGCCGGAAAGAACCACTAACACAGGAGGACGGCGCCGGCCCTGGACCAGAGCAGCAGGTCCCAGTCCTCCGCAGGAGACCCAGCTGCGTGGTTGCGGGCGGCTCGGATCCTCGCCATACCATAATACTCCACACTCACGGGCTGAGGAGGGTCTGCACGGCCGTCTGGACCACAAACTCCACGACATAAAGCCTGGGAACTAAAGCTCTACACGCTCAGCATCGTGTGACCACACACACACACACACACACACACACACACATGGTCGACACCCTGAGTTGTGGGGTGGAGAATGACTGTGGGACAAAGACTGGGAATGTTTGCTACACTTGGCACACACACACACACACACACACACACACACCTGGCCTGTGCACCTGTCTCTTCGGGGGGGGGGGGGGGGGTTGGACCTGAAGTTGACAGCTGTGGTCGTGGGTTGTGTGTGGAGCCCTGCAGCAGCAGCGGTGTGTGTGTGTGTGTGTGGGGGGGGGGGGGGGGGGGCCTTCACTGGGGCTGCGGGCCGGAGTTCCAGGAGAACAAGTTTGGCAGCTTGAAGAGCGAGTCCCTGCGGGCCGGGTCCGGCAGGGTCAGGGTCTCCGGGGCGGACTTCTTCCTGGGCCGGTCCTTGGGCACGGCCAGGAACTCGGGGGCCTCGGTGGAGAGCGGCGTGGACGGCGCGCTGCTCGGCCCGCCGCGGCCCCCGGCGGGCGCGGCGGGCTCGGAGATGGCGATGGCCGGGGGGAAGGTGCCGATCTTTATGTTGGTGGCCTCCTGCGTGGCCCGCTCGAACTCCCGGACTTCCTCCATGGTCATGTCTGAGGAGCAGAGAGCGGCGGTCAGTCCGGCTCCTCCCTTCGCTCTCCGGACCTCGACGCCGATCCCAAGAAAGCGTGCGGCTGAAACCGACGACCGGAGAGCGGCGCGAGCTCGCGGCGGCGTTGCCACGGATACGGAGAGAAGAACACCTCCAAAGGAGCGAACGCATTCCCGATATAGAAACAGGCTGCACGTGGCGGCGGCGGACCGTCTCAGCAGAGCTCCCTGAGCCGGAGGACCTTCCTCAGCGTCTCTGAGCTCCCTCAGAAACACTGTGAGATCCTCCAGAGGTCCATCTCAGAAGAACATCACGCTCCTGGCTGCAGAACGTGCGCCAAACATCTAGGAAACACCAGGAGGCCCGCCCGATGTTCTCTCTGAGCCCGGGCTCCTTGAAAAGCCAGGTGGATCACTGAGAGCATCAGAGGGTTCACACTGGAAGCTCCTCATGCACATTGTCCAGACAGCCGGGGCCAGCGGCCCGGAGAACAGGGTCAGGAGGACGAGCCAACGAGGTCGTCTCAGAGGGGCGAGGAGTCCCGGACCCTCGTGGTGTTTCGCAGAAACATCAAGGAGGTGATGTTCCTGCTTCTGCGGAGCCTGAGATGAACCGCTGGAGGTGGAGCTCCCAGGAGAGGGCGACCAGTGTAGAGGTTCATATGAGGTGCAGCGACACGTGGCCTTCAACACGCCCGGACGCCAAAGACCAAGCGGGAGCGTCGGACACTCACCGATCCACTCGTCCACCCAGGCGAAGGCCTGCTTGTGTCCCAGCAGGAGGACGTCTCGGATCACCTGAGGAGACCGGGGCGAGAAGAACGTGTAAGACGGGGTCGGCCTGAGGGAGGAGGTCCGCGTGTTTGTGGTCCCGACCTTGTGCACGAACTGCTCCACACGCGTCTGCAGGCCCCAGACCTCGAACTTGACGGTGACCAGCTTGTAGGAGCACATGATGGGGTCCTGGCTGTGGATCCAGCCTTCCTGCAGGAGGCCCCGGCTCGTCTTCTTGGACTTGAAGTGGCGCAGGTCCTTCAGGGAGACCGGGAGACCAGAAGCAGAGCGTTAGGGTTTGGTTTTATTTGGCCTGACGTGCACAAACCGACCTGCCGCGGCAGAGGTCCGCTCGGGTTCGGACCGCCCACTTTGGCGGGAGCGGCTCTGAAGATCTACCACAAAGGTAGAACTTCTCCACCAAGCAGAGTTGAGTTTGATTTTTCTTCCACGCTCGCCTTTCACGTGCACGCGTCGGAGCTCTGAAAAGATCTGAGGAGATCTGAGGAGCTCTGAGGAGCGGCGCCGCAGGACCTCCTCCATCAGACGCCCCGCAGACGTTCGTCTCTCCCGCCAACCAATCACACCTCGGCTCCGGTTCGCCTCCGGGCGGCGCTCTGGCCCGTGACAGGCGGCGTGCGGGGGCGACGCCAACGTTCTCCTCCCCGCTGGGACCTCGCTCAGGCCCCTGCAGTGAAGGGACCAGAAATCTGCTTCCTTGGCAGATGAAGACGAGGAGGAGGAGGAGGAACTCTAATGAAAGCATCCTGTGCTTCCACGCTTCACATTGATATTTCAGTCCAACCCACCCCCAGGAGCAGGACCTTCTCGCTAACATCTCACTGTCGGCACCATTTTAAATAGTCCAATCTGACACCTTCTGTCTCCTCCTCCAGACAACCGCTGTTCTTCACCACAACTCAGAGCCGGTGTCTTCGAAAGAGAAGAATCACAAATCTCCAGCCAGAGAGGCGTATCGGCGCTTTCAGAGGCGGCTTCTCAGGTACAGCCACATCCTGAAGTCTCTGCCGGTTGCCTGGCAACCGCACAGCCGTGGCAAGACTCCAGGAAGTCACTCATCGCGGCTGAGAAACATGACCCTCGTTAAATTCACGACGAGAGACAAAGTTTTAATTATCGGGCTCGGCGGCTCCTGGAGCTTCTTCTCCACCTCCGGTCTGGCTGAGGACCACCGGACCACCAGACCACCAGACCTGAGGGCCCGTGAGGAGGGGCTCGCACGGCCGACGGGCTATTCTTAGTCGTGCCCGGATGGAAGCAGGGGACCATGAAGCCCTGTGGGAGGTGTGTGTGTGTGTGTGTGTGTGTGTGTGTGTGAAGGTGTCAATAATAAAACACCACTGCAGAGCTGTCACAACCATCCTGAGTATTAATAGCTGAGCTCTTTATGACTCTCACAACCTGACAGACTGCACACACACACACACACACACACACACACACACACACACACACACACACGCACACACACACACCTCGGACTCCTTGTAGTGGCGTTCAGGGACCTCGTCGTAGGCGATGTCCACGATACACACTTCAGGTTCCTCTTCTCTGGGCTCGCTGCCGAAGATCTGGGGAGCATGCAGAGGTCAGAGGTCAGATTGATAATCTGCACTGGCGTGCTGGGACCTGCCAACTGTCTCTCTCACACACACACACACACACACACACACACACACACACACACACAGTGGGAGTGGCTGAAGCAGATGAGCAGACTGTAGCTGCTGGCGTCGTGGAGGTGTGAGCAGAGGAACCACTTCCTGGAGAGCAGAGGAAGCCATGTGACTTCCACCAGGGAAGCAGACATCCAGGGCGCTGGTGACTCATGTCGTCACGGACAGTCGCCACGCTCACGAATGTTTTGTTCCCTTCGCGTGTGACTCAGTGGCTGCTCGCGTGTGTGTGTGTGTGTGTGTGTGTGTGTGTGTGTGTGTGTGTGTGTGTGTGTGTGTGTGTGTGTTAGAGAATCAATCCCGTTTCCTTTGATTTCCAAACTTGTGACTGTCACTCTGTGAGGATGCAGTTCCCCCGGTGGCCTGTAGGTGGCGCTGCAGCCCCTGCAGGGAGGTTGTGTAACCACCAGACTCGGTGCCTCTGGTGGGCAAAGTGTGACAAGATCTTCCACGGGGTGGGAGAAGGTGGAACGCCGAGACCCCGGAGGACGTGGCCTCCTGGTTTCCTCCATTCTTACGGGAATCGAACCGACAACCTCCCCCGGAGCAGACGGGTGACCAGCGAGGACCAGCCAGAGGATCTCGCTTGTTCATCTGGATCTTTGTGTCTCTCAGCTCGTCGTCACGTCTCCACCTCCTTGGAGGTCCGAGCCCGTGGCAGATCCTCGGAGCCGTCCGTGAAGACGGACCGCCCGCCAACGCACCGCCGTCCGTTCTCCAGAAAATGAAGGCATCAAACAATGAAGACGGTGATTCAAGCAGGAACTCCCTCTTCAGCTCTGTAGACGGTTCCAGACCTGAGCTGTCCCAGGCACCCTGGATGCATCTCCTCTGAAGACCCGATGGGCAGGTCCAGACCGTCTCCTTCCTCTTCCCGGACCTTCTGGCCCCAGGGCTCCCTCTCTTGGTCGCCTCCCGACCCTTTCAAACCCTGACCCACAGGAGGAAGGAGAGAAGACTTCTACTCACGTTGTCGTTGCTCCCCTTGTTGTCTTCGTACTTGGTCTCTATATGGATGGAGAACTTGGGCAGGAAGGAGCACTGGGGGGACATGGAGGACATGGAGGACATGGAGAACATGGAGAACATGGAGGACATGGAGGACATGGAGGACACGCTTCAGCTACGAGCTCACACTGGAGGACACCTTCAGACCCTCTGCCTCTCAGTGCACACCTGCATGGCTTGTGTGCCACACTTACTCATACACACACACACACACACACACACACACACACACACACACACACACTCTCCGCCTGTGGCCATGCAGCTCCTATTCAGCAGCTCTTAAACACAGCTGTTTGATTAGACCAACATTTAGAATTATTACACAAGCGAGGAGCCGCAGCGCAGCGCTTACATAAGCTGTTGATTTACAAGCCTGCATCCGACAGTGTGTGTGCACGCCTGTATATGTGTGTGCGTGCCTGTGTGTGTGTGTGTGTGTGTGTGTGCGTGTGTGTGTGTGTGTGTGCGCATGCGACACAGCAGCACGCTAGATCCATTTGGCCACAAGCAAAGAAACAAGTAAGCTGCGGTGCCTCATACCAGCAGCTCAGAGGCGCACGTGTGTGTGTGTGTGTGTGTGTGTGTGTGTGTGTTTGTGTGTGTGTGTGTGTGTGTGTGTGTGTGTGTGTGTGTGAGAGAGAGAGAAAACTACATCAGGGAATAAAGTGGCATGAATTCTTCCTCTGGTTTGTTTCCTTGACTATTCTTTCCTCCAGCTCAGCTCTGAGTCCTGAGGCTGGGCTGGAGGCTGGAGGTCTCAGACCTGCAGCAGCTTCATCTGGGAACCTTCATTACCTTGGAGATCAATTTGATCTTAAACAGATTAAACAGCATTAATTAACAACATGACTCTGAATAAGATCTTCATCTATGAGGTGTCTCCTGCAGGACACACACACACACACAGACGCACAGACGCACACATACACACACATTAATAATAATAAACTCACTCCACAGAAAGAGTAGCCACACTCGCATCAAGTAGTGTGTGTGTGTGTGTGTGTGTGTGTGTGTGTGTGTGTGTGTGTGTGTGTGTGTGTGTGCGTGTGTGTGTGTGTGCGTGCACTGCAGTCCTTACCGTGTACTCTGAGTGTCCCGGCAGCGTGATGGACAGATGGACAGATGGACAGATGAGGCGGCAGGCGTCCGACGGGGACAGAGAGACAGAGAGTGTTGGGGTGAGTCAGGAGGACCACCAGGTTCTGGAGAACATCCCCAGGTCCATCTGAAACCACTTTCCACCCACAGCCTGGGCTCTCTGAGCCCTGGACCAGGAGCTTCCATGTCCAGCTCAGCACCTCCTCAGACGGGCTCTTCATCAGGACTTGTGGACCGGTGGGTCGGTCCACCCCATCGAGCTGCAGAGAGCGGCCTCGGGGTCGCGTGGACTCCAACTGACCTTCTGCGGAGGAACGCCGGACACAAAACATCTGGCCGCGTGCCGAGGAGAAGAACCGAGTCCTCACCTGTGACGGTGTACGGGTAATAGTTCCAGGCCTTCTCCGTGACATAGAAGATCTTGGGCACCACGGCTCGAGCCCAGCTGGGCAGCTTGCTGTAACGGAGAGAGTTGGAGAAGATCGCTGGAGGGACGGAGAAGAAGGGAGAAGACAGAACCCTTGGCTTGGAAAGGGGACACGTCCACAAGGGACTTCACCCGGGGAAGAATACCAGAATACCTGGACCAGACAGGCGGAGGAGGCCACCGGACAAGAAACACACACACACACACACACACTCGTTCCAGGGCGTCCAGCTGAGGGAACAGGTGGACACCATCAGCGCAGTCTTCTGGTCCTCCAGGAGGCAGCAGTTCTCTGCCTCCTGACAGACTGCAGAACTGCAAAGAGAGCTTTGTGACCTTCAGCACGACCTGGTTGACATTTGTAATGTCCTCCTTTTGGTCTGAGAAGGTGTGGAGGCACAGCTGGATGGAGGGCCGGAGCTGCTCTGCTGCTGCTGGAGGTTTTGTTGCACCTCCCAGCAGACCCAGCAGATCCTACAGAAGCAACATGGATTGCAGTTTTGTCCACGGCTTCAATGAGATGAAGGAATCCGCTAGAAGCCACGGTGGCGTCTCGAAGATCTCCAACCTTCTCCTTGAGCGTCCAGCTGTGTGGAGCCAGAATGGAGACTCGGTCTGACGCTGAACCCATGAGGCGGCGCCCCCAGCGGAGGAGGCTCCTCGACGGCTCGGCCGGTTCCTCGGTTCCTCGGAGCAAACGACGGCCGCAGGAGAATTTCGAGCACCTCTGGTTCCTCTTCTACCGGGTGGAGAGTGTGGAGGAAGAACCTCCATCATCTGGGGAGAACTGGGCCAACCCCGGGTTCACGAGCACCCAGGAGAACGGAGCCGAGTCCTGCTGGAGCTGTGAGGAGGGACTGGGCCGGGTCTGGAATACATCTCCACATTCAGGGAGGTTCTCAGGGATGTCAACCACAGGTCCTGATAGTTCCTGCACCGACGGCCTCCTCCCTCCTTGGGAGGAGGAACACGTGGGGGACCCGACGGTCCGATCCCCCTCAGGGACCGGAACCCTGATCTCCTCACTTCTCCGGGTGAGGAGATACACCTGAAGATCTAAACCAGCCTCACCGGATGCACTTAAACCAGCCCAGACTTGCAGGACACCAGAGGCGTCTCCAGGCTGAGCAGAAAGAGCACGAGACACGAAGCTCCAGGAAGGAGGAGCCAGACCTGGACGTCCAGGAGATGCAGATGGACTCCTGCCTCACAGCCTGAGGACCATCTGATGGTCACCTGCTTCTGCCTGGTCCTCACTCACATTAAACATCTGCTGCAGGACCAGAGATCACCATACACTGGACACATCATCCATGATCTCACACACACACACACACACACACACACACACACACACACATGGAGGGGGGTGTTATTCTGGTGTTGTAGTTTATCTGCTCCTGTCAGAGGAAACAAACACACCCTCCATCATTTCTGACCCTTTCAAACATATACACACACAGACACACACACACACACACACACACACACACACACACACACATACAGAAGAGGAGCGCCCCAGTTGTCATTCTGCTTAATGTGGATTTAATGGTCCCATCAACAAGGCGGTGAAGTGACGTCCAACAGAAGGACAGAGGCGACCACGTGGAAGCCAGTGAAGATGATGGAGGAGTGAGTGGAGCGTGGAGGAGGTTTGAATACAACGCCCAGGGCAGGAGGTACCATCTTATGAAGGACGGGGTTTCAGGAGACACCTCTCAGGTGCACCTCCTTCACCTGACGGCCATCCTCTCCGCCGCCGCCGCTGAGGACGGAGGCAGCAGAGCCGCCGCTGGCCGGCCGGCCTCCACCTGGACACGGAACGCTGCCGGCGAGCCTTTATGTAACAGCAGGGAAATTAAGAGTAGCCGCCGCCTAAATATTTCATATCCTGAACTGCTCCGAACACGGCGGATACGAGCAGAGCACTTCCACTGGGCTGCCACGCTGTTCCCGGAATCCAGAGCCTCTTCGGCCGTGTGCGCGGGCGAGGTTTCCGCTCCACGCCGCGGCGCGTGACCAGCGCGAGCGACCGCTTCCCCTGGCAGGGAGCGAGCAGGGAGGCTAGGAAGCTCGGCGACATCCGCGGCGGGTTCCACGAGGAGGTGGACGTTTCCAAGAGCTCGCCTCGCCAGTGGACCTTCTGCTCTGCACGGACAGACCGGTGGACGTGTCATCTTGACGACAAAAAGTCCGAACGCTCCACAACTGCGCGCTCATCCGGTCCAGCGAAGCCGGCGCCTCCGGCAGCTCACGGCTGTAACACGCCGGCTCCGGGAGCCCATTTCTACGCTGCCGCTTCCTCCGATAAGACGCCTGCAAACGCTGACGCACCCGAATGTCACCTCATCGACCTTCACTCCATCGGATCTCCTCTGACGGAGCAGGACCCGCGACGGAGAGGTTCGGCCGAGGAGGACGAGCGTCGAGGAACCTTTGACCCGGCACGCCCGTAACTCACTTGTTGAGGTAGATTCTCTTCTCGGTGAAGCGTCCGGCTCCGTGCTCGGGGTCCTGGAAGGGCTGGTTCTGGACCACCTCCACGCCCTCCCCGCGCTCGCTCTGCTCGTGGCTGTGCTTGCTGATCATGTACAGCTGGCCGATCCGGTACTGCGACAGAAACGGGAGACAAAAGACAGGCGTGATGCAACGTCTGCGATTCTCAAGGTCGCCGAGATAGCCGACGGAGGCCGGCCGCGCCCGGGAGCGTCCGCGGCTCCCGGAGGAAACACACATGAATAAAAACCAGGTCCTCGGCCGACGCGCGGCCGTTCAAACGCGTGACCCGATCACGGATCCCCCGACTCCGCCCACGTCGGCCCAGGTATCCGCACCTACGACCTCGATTCGCTCACCGGAAGCATCTCCGCCCGAACCCCTCCTGCAGCTCTGCCTCTCGGCTTCCCACCTTCAGGGGGCCGAGAAGCTGCCACTCCCTCCACAAGCAAACACACCCAATAAATAAAAAGGAAACGTAAGGAATAAACCCTGAAGGTGCAGCCGCTCTGCCCCCAGGTGATCCGTCAAGGTCTGGTAGGAGCGTCCTGACGCCGCCGCCGCCGCTCACCCTGGAAGACCCGCCGCAAACATCTAATGGGCCCCATGGAGAACGACCCACTTCTGCCGCGATAGCGGGGAGTTTCGATCGGAGCGCCGCCCAAAGCCCTGGAGATCAGGGCCCCGCTGGTGATCCAGGGTCAGCAACAATAGTCGCGGCGGCGGGTCGACACCTTCTGGTCGGGCCCGGCGCCAGGAATGGGAACGGCGCCGTGACGGGCGGTGTCACGCGGCGAGCGCGTTCCACGCTTCGGAAAAAACCTGACGAGTCGCGGGGACATCGCCGTGGGACAGAGGTTTCCGACGGCTCGCAGGACTTTTTCCAGGGCCGGGTAATCGATACGGCCCTCATGGTGACTCCTGCCACTGTACTGGAATGCCCAGGGGTCATGTGGGACTCCACCACACACACACACACACACACACACACACACACACAAACACACACACACAAACAGGCACCCTGGGATAGCTATTGTAAACTAGTGGAAAAAATTGTGTGTGACCATGGCGTGTGTGTGCAAATGTGTCTGTGTGTGTGTGTGTGTGTGTGTGTGTGTGTGTGTGTGTGTGGTGGAAAATGGCTGAGGCTCTCTGTACCTGCCTTCCCAGGAGTTTCCTCCCAGGCCCCCCCCTCGGTCCCAGAGGAGAGGGAGGGTCGGGGACCCGTCTGGAATTTTGATGGCGGAGCGTTTGTGTCCGAGCAGCTGTCGGAGCGCGGCGTCGTTTTTCCACCCCGGCGACAAAGTCACTCGGCGTGCGCGGACACACCGCCGCCCTGGAAACCCGAGCGGAAATACCAGCGTCGTCCGGCCGGCGGGTTCCAGCCTGCTGGGCTGAACCGTCGTCCAAACAACCCTGGTTCTCTTACTATTAAAGAACAGCGGATTATTGCTGGTGACGCCATTGTGAGCCGGATTAGCGTGGAGCTCGTCTCCGGCTCAGCTTCATTAATCACTCTAAACCATCACAGGTTATTATCCCCGTAACCCGGCGCCCGCCGCAGGTCGCACGCCGGCGTCTGGGCTCCCAGCGAAGCGGCAGCCGTTAAACGCCGTCCTCGGCCTCACGAGGATCGTCCACGTCGGCCGCGTCCACCGACGCAACCCAGCGTCGGTGCGAAGGGGTTCTCGCGAGGAGAAGATTCATCAACGTCCACCAGACGGAGTCTCCAAGCTGCAGCTCCACTTCTCGGTCCTCTCACAGCGGCAGGCGGCGAGGAGCCGGGTGCCGCGGCCGAGAGTGCGATGGTGTGAGCGTAACACACACACACACACACACACACACACACACACACACAGTCGCCCGTGTCAGCCAGACAATAGCAGGCACGCTGAGAACACATCATTCAAATTCAAGCACAGAGCGCGACCGCGGCCGTGAGCCCCGGCCTCGCCGACCAACGGCTGCACTCCAACACCACCGACGGCGTCGCATCAGTGCACAGTGTGTGTGTGTGTGTGTGTGTGTGTGTGTGTGTCGATGACACATCGTTCAACGGATACGTCCAAGACATTGTTTTCATCTCTGGTGGTCGGTGACCATCTGTGCAGTTTGTGTTTCTGCGCTGCTCCTCCTGGACAAAGCGTGGCACCGAGCCGACCCTGGAGCTCGTGAGACGCTTCCGGAAGGAGCGTGAGGACGGCGTGCTATTTTCTCTCCGGAGACGTGGGCGTCCCAATGACTGCTCCAGGAATGATGAAGGAGGACCAGGAAGCGGGTCTTGGGGACGGAGGAGGAGGAGGAGGAGGAGGAGGAGGAGGAGGAAGAGGCGGCCGGACGAAGAGGAGCGTCGGTTGATCCGACCGAACACGGCTTCATTTTGAAAACCTTGGAATGACGCGGCCTCTTCTCGCCGGCTACTTCTGGCTTCGAGTGTTTCCGGCTCTTCGTCTTCGATGCGAACGTTCCACGTGGAGCGTGTGTGACGGCGGGTGGTAAAGCCCCGCCTCCACGTGTCCTCCAGACATCAGATCTGCTCTGGACTTCCATCCCATCTCCTGCTCTCCGCTCACGCAGAGATGTGCTGCCCTGCGTTTGCTCTTTTCACGCCGATTCAGCAAAACCGAAGGTGAGCGTCGACCCCCAGAAATACTTGGATACGTCAGACGTGGCCTTCAGCGGGGAGGGTCTGATCTCAGACCAGACACCAGGAAGCAAAGGACCATCAGATGCTCCTCAGAGGAGCAACCAAAAGCTTCGGCGCTTCACAAACCGCATACGAGTGTGTGAAGAAGGCTGTGTGAACAGGTGTGATGAGGTGTGTAGAGGAGTGTGTGTAGAGCAGTGTGTGTGGAGGAGTGTGTGTGGAGGAGTGTGTGTGGAGGAGTGTGTGTGGAGGAGTGTGAGGAAACATGCTGCAAGGACTGTTTATTCAAGGAAGGTTTCCTGAGCAGTGTGAAGTTCAGTCCACATGTGAAGGCTCAGCAATGTCATCACTTCTTCTTCTTCTTCTTCTTCTTCTTCTTCTTCTTCTTCTTCTTCTTCTTCTTCTTCTTCTTCTTCTTCTTCTTCTTCTTCTTCTTCTTCTTCTTCTTCTTCTTCTTCTTCTTCTTCTTCTTCTTCTTCTTCTTCTTCTTCTTCTTCTTCTTCCCAGCAGAATAGCCACAGAGGCCACAGAGGCCTTCTGAGTGCAGGAGCTCCTCTGTTTCAGAGGCTACTCATTATTTAAGATGCATTTACATCTTCTCTGCTCGGCCTGATGACCCTGAGACACAGGAGGATGGATGGATGGATGGATGGATGGACTGATGGATGGATATTTAGGTCCTCCAGGTTCTCCATCGCTAACAGAGAGTAAAGAAACATCACCAATGAAGCCTGTGGAGTTTGAGAAGGTTTGATGGACATCACATATTCTGATCGCTGGTCTCCTGCCTCCCCAGGGTCTCCCCCCTCCCTGCAGCCAGTCTGATGCTCACCTGACAGGGGAGGACCAGGACCAGGACCAGGAGAAGAACTGAGGAGCCAGAAACTCAGCTGATTTGAATGGAAAAGAAGAACTTCTTTTTCTTTTTCTTTTTCTTTTTCTTCTTCTTCTTCGAGCAGGAACATCAGTGGATTGGACTGGAGGATTCATTGGTCAAGGAGGTGTTTCCTCTCCAGCCTCTGCTGACCTTCAGACCTCCTGCCGTATTTTGCCGCCTTCCCTGCACCCCTGTGTGTGTGTGTGTGTGTGTGTGTGTGTGTGTGTGTGTGTGTCAAGGTCTGTCAGGTGGAGAGTTCCTGCATGTTTCCAGCCTGGCTCTGTTCCTCCATCAGACTGATGATAGATCATCATGAGGACATCTGAGGGGTCGCATCTCCAGTGTCTCTCCTCCAATCACAACCAGGCGACTCTTTTCGACAAGCCTCGTTCAGCTGGGAGACAAATACCACTCCTGTGTGTTACATAAGCCCACAACACACACACACACACACACACACACACACACACCCTCTTCAGTGTGGAGAGGGTGTGTGTGTGTGTGTGTGTGTGTGTGTGTGTGTGTGTGTGTGTGTGAACGCGCCTTGAATCCCAGGCTGTTCCAGGAGATCCATTGCATTCATTATGCATGGAGAGGAGGAGCAGAGTGATGGGATGGATGGACGGATGGACGGATGGCGGCGCTGAGGGCCGGAGGAGGGACGTGAGGGGGAGGAAGGACGGACGGGTGGAGCGACGGACCTTCTGATCTCCTGGTGCTCAGAAGGTCCGTAGGAGGAGGACGTGCTGAGCAGAGCGGCAGGAGGAGACAAGGAGAACCAATGTGGAGGGGCGGAGCCAACGGCTGAGGCACCTCAGACACTAGAAGACATTTGGTTTCCATGGAGACCCCTGGCAGGTCTGTCTCTCTCACACACACACACACACACACACACACTGCCCAGTGTATTCAGACTCTATCTAACCTCCGCTCCACCTGGGGCCCCGGCGGGCCCTTCACACCCGACCCGCTCCAGACAGGAAATCAATACAACTCCAATCCATTCCTCCGATGGCCATTGATCCCGATCACCGATCACATAACGAGGCGACCGTATCAATACTGTCCTCCTGGGGTCTTCATCCTTCACTCGCCGGGTATTTCATCTGGAAGGGTTCCACAGGGAAATGAGGGTGGAACAATGGACACACACACACACAGACACACACACACACACACACACACACACACACTCTGACCACCTGCAGTGTCAGACAGCATGAACATCTTGGCTTCCCATCAGCTGCTTCTGGCCTCTCAGCTCAGGCGTATTCAAACCATGTCACACACACACACACACACACACACACACACACACACACACACACACAGGGCCACTTCACGGCCCAGAAGAGTCCAAATCAGCTGCGGGTGTTGCCACAGCAACCGGGTCCGGGTTCTGGTAGTTGTGGAGTGTGTGTGGTCTCCATGAAGATCACCGGCCTGTTGGAGCCGCGGGGACGTCCTGGGATCTCCACGGGAAGGAGACGAACGCTTCCTGAAGGATCTGAGAAGGATCTGTTTCCATGGTGTGGAAGCAGGAGGCGTGCGAGGCGTGCGAGGCGTGCGAGCGGACGCTCCTCCTCGCCGTCCGTCGCGGCAGCGCCGATGATCTCATTAGGGCTCCGGGAGCAGCTGCCGCCCTCCAAGGTCCATCCTTCTCAGAACATCAGCCGTCAGCACACCTTCTGCTCCGGGAGCAGCTGGTCCGGTGCTGACGGAGGCCCGTGGAAGGAGGGCGGAGGCCCAGGACCGCAGGCTTCCTGCTCCAACGTGCAGCGTCTTCCAGAGAAGAAGGCGACGCCGCTCCTCCCTTCAGAAGATCTCAGAACATCTTCCATCCTCGCGAATCGGGCGCCTCCGGGTCCGACGGGATGAAAACGGAGATGAAGGTCCGGAGCCGAGCGGAGGCCTCGTCGATCCAGACCACAAGAGACAACAAATCCACCTCCTCTGGCTCGGCTTCATCTCAGGACGTCCACCTCCTCCTTCTTCTCCAGGTCTCCACGGCTTCACTCAGCCGGAGATGCAGGACAACCAGGTGTGTGTGTGTGTGTGTGTGTGTGTGTGTGTGTGTGAGAGGGTGAGTACTGAAGGAGCGGGTTCCTCGTGGGTCAGGATGGTTTGGCCAGAGGTCCCGTGGACCTGGACCACCCGGGCCGGAGCTCCGCCTCCTGGAGTCTCCATGGCAACGGGCCATTTACGAGCCGCTCAGTCCATCGGCGGCGGAGCTCGAACCCATGGAGGAAACATTTATGAGGCCATTAGGCTCCATAAAACACACACACACACACACACACACACACACACACACACACACACACACACACACACACAAGTGTACTGATGTACTGAAGTACTTCAGGAACACTGTGAGGACGAGGAGCGCGTGTGAGTCGTGACAGAGGGTGTGTGTGTGTGTATATGCGTGTGTGTGTGTGTGTGTGTGTGTGTGTGTGTGTGTGTGTCTGTGTTCTGGCAGGGTCTGCTGAGATCCCGCCAGAGGACTCTCCTCGCTCCCGCCAGGTGTTTCCTCACACCTCCACAAGCCGGAAGTGGCGCCTCTTCTCACAATCAAACAGCGTGTTTTTCGACACGCGGCCGTGTTTTTTCCACGCGGAGTCGCGTCGCGGAGCAGAGGTCGCAGCAGCGCCGCCACGCGGCGGCCGCGGTCCCGCAGCCCACGGAGGAGGAAAGAGAAGAGCATCGGAGGAAAACAGCAGCAGAAAACTCAATACGAGTGTGTGTGTGTGTGTGTGTGTGTGTGTGTGTGTGTGTGTGTGTGTGTGCGTGGAAGTTCGCCTACCTCCTCCACGGTGAGTGGCATGCAGATGCGGTACTCCTTGATCAGCATCCTCGTGGCGCGGTGCGGACGGACACGGAGCTGAAGGTGCGCGTCCACGGAGCTCCTCTACCCCCGCATCAGCCCCCCCCCCTCCCGCGACGGCCCCGCAAGGAATCCACGCAAAGTTACTATGCGGTTTGGTCAGCGGCGTGGAGGCGCCTGCGGAAAAACCTCCAAAGTTGCACTGAATGCGAAAGTGACCGCGCACACAAACGCGAACAACCACGCACACACACACACGCACACGCACGCACAAAAAGCGCGCCGGCTCCTGCGGTTTGTTGTTGCCAGCGGCGTCCCGGGGGCAGGAACGAGATCCCGCTCCTTCCACGCTCCCGGAGACACGAACACGCTTCTCGTCCGACGCACTTTCACGACACGCAACTTCCGCGAAACCCACGGCGCGTCCGAGCTCGTCCCCGCGCGTCCCCGCGAGTTTTCTCCCCGCAGCTCTGGACGGGGATGCGCTGCGTCGTGAAGCAGCGAGGTCAAGCTCGCGGCAGAGAGGGCGGTGAAACAGGAAGTAGCTCCCCGCGCCTTCAAAATAAGAGCACGGAGACGATCCTACCGCGGAGCAGCAGGGAACGGAAGTGTCCCACGCAGCTCGTGCACGATTCAGACTCTGGGGTTCGGGTTTATCTTCGCATCAAGTTTGGGTTTGAAGTTTAAGTTGTTGTTCTTCATTTTTTATCCTTCCGGTTTTGAAAACTGCAGGGAAAAAGTGTAAACTTTTCCTCGGCGCCTCCGAAGCCTCCTCAGAAGGTCTGAGATGTTCGGTGGACCAGGGCTCAGTGGACGCCCGGGCTGGAGATCTTACAAATGTTTTGAAGCGAATCCTCGCGAACCCGTTCGCTCCGTCTCACGGATGTCGGGCTTCGGATCTCCGAGGGGTTCTGGTGATGTCCAGGAAATGTTCTTCTCATCATTTTCCATTTTCTGTCGCAGAATGAAGTTAGTCGTGGAGCAAAGGTCCTCCTCCCTCGTCAGCTCCCACGCAGCCCGCGAGGACAGGAAGCCCGGCAGCTCTGCAGAAAGGGCGTCTCCAACATTCTCAATCACAACTTTACAGAGAAGGTCAGGCTTCTGAGGAGCAGCGTCACACACCCGTGAGAAGATAGAGGAGCCACCGCTGGTCGTGGTCCTCCTCGGTCAAGAACCGGTCTGAAGGCCGAACCCACTCCAACCCGCAGGACCTCCTGGACATGGGACCCTCTCTAGCGAAGATCTTCTCTGCGCCGCGGGAGCGAGAGATGTTTGAACCTTCTCAGAGCCGGTGACACCGGATGGACGTGTCCGTACGTGCACGGTCAGCTGAGCTGTCGAGGAGCGGCGGTGGATCTTCTCGCTTCCACCAGCGGGTGTCGCTGCAGCTCCACCGAGGGAGCAGAGCTGCTGGAGCGCATCTCAGCTGCCTGAGGACCAGAGGAGGCCTCACCTGCACCTGACATGTGGAGGCAAACACACCTTCACCTTCTCACCCACACATCTGGACCTCGCAGGATCTCCGCTGTACCTCATGTGTGTGTTTGGACTGCGGGAGGAACCCGGAGAACCCTGAAGAACACGGGGAGAACCTGGAGGCTCCACACAGGAAGGAACCCTGTGGGAATCCAAGCAGGGACCTTCTGCTGTGAGGAGCAGGAGCTCGACACTCACTGGATCGTGGAAGCTGTCAAAAGTCAGAAGGAAACTAGAAGTTTCCTGGATCCTCCTGGAGACTCAGGAGAGAACAAGCTCAGGTCTGACCTCAAGGGGGCGCAATGTCCTCCAAAACCTGTGGACACCAAGGCAGCTCCTGGAGGAGGAAGCAGCAGCAGCTCCTCCAGCCTGCTCTCACTACACACACTCACACACACACACACTCACACACACACACACACACACACACAGTTGCCAAAGCTTTATGTGGTCCTGGTTCCTCCTGTGGGTTCCTGCTCACACGCTCCTCACAGACCTTCTCAGGACAGAACCTCCTGACCTCCTGAATCACCGTGGAGACGAAGCAAAGAAAAGCTCAGATCTCTGAGACCTTCTACAAACCTCACAAGTTCCTCTGAAGCCTCTGGAACTTCATCATTCACTCGATCCGCTTTATGGTGATGAAACATGAACATCCAACACACACCTTCTCCAGGAACCCTGGAGACCCTGGAAATGGATGCACAGAAGGACCACTGGCTCACACAAAGGATAATAACACACACACACACACACACACACACACACACACACACACTGAGACAGTGGATGTTTGGAGTGTCTTCTCTGGGTGTTTCCAGGTTTTTCTGCTCCGTCACAGAGGACCTGCTGAGGAGATCCAGGAGAAAGCATGATGTTCCATTTGTCAAAGCACCTCAGCTCAGACAGGGATAGGCAGGTCCACACACACACACACACACACACACACACACACACACACACACACACAGTGTGAGTGTTTGTTCCAGCCGGTGTCGGAGGAGAAGCTGTTGCTAAGAGACGTGGCCTCTTCCTCGCCTCTCAGCGCTCAGAATCATTAGCCGGCCTTCACTGTCACTCTGCTCAGCCCAGAAGGTCCAGCACCTCAGAGGGCTTCAGTGTGTGTGTGTGTGTGTGTGTGTGTGTGTGTGTGGGAGGGGGGCAGAGGGGCGGGGCCTAAATTAATAAGAAGTTTATTGGACGCATCAATCTTAGGAAAGAAGACAGCGGTGTTAGATCAAGACCAGCCTGGAGGCCATTACAACTCCAGGAGGAGGTCCGTGGAGAAGGAGGTCCAAGGAGGAGGAGGTCCGTGGAGAAGGAGGTCCAAGGAGGAGGGGGTCCATGGAGGAGGAGGAGGTCCATGGAGGAGGAGGTCTAAGGAGGAGGTCCAGGGAGGGGGTTGGAGGTAGAGAGAGAGAGTGAGCACGTGAGGTTCTTCTGCAGAGGTTAAAACCCCAACGTCCTGCTTCGCCTGAGAAAAGTTCCTCCTCCACCAATGTGAACGCAGCCCTTTGTCGCCACGGTAACCGTGTTAGCTACGCCCGTGCGGCAGTGACGTGCGGCTTCAATTCCAAGGTCAAAACACGGGTGGAAATAAAAGATCTGATCTCATCAGTCAGAGCGAAGGCCTCGCCTGGACCTGGAGGAAACATCTCTGCCAGGAGCTGCAGGCTTCTGATCCGTTGGCACCAGAGGAGGAGGACGTCTAAGGAGGACGTCAGAGGAGGACATCTGAGAAGGACGTCAGAGGAAGACGTCAGAGGAAGACGTCAGAGGAGGACCTCTATGGAGGACATCTAAGAAGCACGTCAGAGGAGGACATCTGAGAGGGACGTCAGAGGAAGACGTCAGAGGAGGACCTCTATGGAGGACGTCAGAGGAGGACGTCAGAGGAGGACGTTAGAGGAAGATGTTTGAGGAGGACGTCAGAGGAGGACGTCAGAGGAGGACGTTAGAGGAAGATGTTTGAGGAGGACGTCAGAGGAGGACGTCAGAGGAGGGTGTTTGAGGAGGACGTCAGAGGAGACCTCAACGGGCTCCAGGAGACCAGCAAGGTGATCATGCCATGTCATTTGCAGAGCATAAAGTTCTCTGTTCTCTGCTTCACCACAGGGATACACAAGTGGAGATGATTGCAGCTCGTCAGCTCCCAGGGTGTGTGTGTGTGTGGGGGGGGGGGGGGGGGCAGGGTCTCTATGAACCTCCTGCATGTGTTTGGAGTGCGGGAGGAACCTGGAGACCTCTGAGGAACCCCACGCAGACACGGGGAGACCATGGAGGCTCCACACAGGAAGGAAGCCTGTGGGAGTCCAAGCAGGGACCTTCTGCTGTGAGGACCAGGAGGAGCTCACCTCTGCTCCACCACAAGACATTTACCAGACCACCAGACAACTCCAGGGTCCAAGCGGAGAACCTGAGCTGTAGAGTCTCCAAGGTGTGATGGACAGCTTTGCATGTTGAAGGAGGTCTGGTCCTTCAAGCCACGGTTTTATCTCCTGTGGTGGTACAATCTTGAAGATGATCAGGTTTGCTTTCACAGCAGGGGAAAACACACACACACACACACACACACACACACACACACACACACACACACACACACACACACACACACACACCCGTCAGCACATCTGGACTTGTCTTCATCAATCATGCAGATGCAACCTTTTCCAACTGCGATTGGAGCTTCAGTGTGGAGACGGTTACCATGGTGACACTCAACCCCCCCCATCCCGTTCTCACAAGCCCATCGGCAGCAAGCGCACGGTGAGTGCACGGTGAGCGCACGGTGAGCGCACGGTGAGCGCACGGTGAGCGCATGGTGAGCGCACGGTGAGTGCACGGCGGGCGGCGTGGCTTGGAGACATGCAGGAACGCTCTGAAGGAGCCAGAAGATCATCTGAACCTGTTGCTGTGGGATCTGCTGCTCCTCCCATCATCTCCAACCATCACTGACATCCAGACACTGTGTGACTGTGTGTGAGAGTGTGTGACTGTGTGTGTGTGTGTGTGTGTGTGTGTGTGTGTGTGTGTGTGTGTGTGTGTGTGTGTGTGTGTGAGACCCCCCCCCCGAGCTGCTGTCTCCATGTCACTATGGAGACAGTGGTTGCTATACATCAGCCAATCACCAGAGAGGAACGGACCTTCAAACATGTTCCAGTTTGATGGCGGTTCCCGGCCTGAAGGATGGAGAAGATCATGGAGGAGGTCATCAGATGGACGGCAGAGCGCAGATGTTCTGGAGAGGTTGCTGATCCTCAGGATGCTGAGGTTGGAGCTGCCAGGCTGGAGGTCCATGGATGGAGGGGGGAGGACCGGACAGGAGGTGGTGTGAGAGGAGAAGGTTGGATGGAGGCAGCTGGTTGGCTGATGGTTGGATGAAGAAGAAGAAGGAGAATAAGAAGACCCTCCACCCTCCATTCAGTTCTTCATTCATCACCTCGGTGAACCTTGACCTCTGCCGGGAGCCATCATGGATGAACTCCGCCCTGGTCGTCAGCACCTCGGCAGGTGGTCCAATCACAGGGATGAGAACTTCATCCATGACTGCATCCAACCGGGAAGAAGAAGCTCTTCATTTCTTTCACTTC
>NC_141311.1:392500-412500 GCF_037954325.1 Fistularia commersonii
GGGTCTCCACTGACCCCGACCTCCACCTGGAGGAACCCCAGCACACACCGAGGGAACATGGAGACTCCAGGGAGGAACCCTGTGGGAACAAGGACCTTCTGGCTGGAAGGAGGAAGTGAAAACCACTGCAGCCTGTATTACATTATATTATATTATATTATATTATATTATATTATATTATATTATATTATATTATATTATATTATATTATATTATATCATAATTTCTTGCCTGCGGTGCTCATCCTGCTGGAGGAACCTGAGCTGTGGTTGGATGGGTGGGGGTGCCCAGGAGGTGCTCCAACCTGGAATGTTCTGCTCATAGAAAACCTCCACAGGAGATCCAGCCTTCAGGGAACCAGCGTGGGTCCTGTTCTTTTGTCTCACCCCGGAGACCGACGTGAGGTCGGCCGGCGCGGGGGTTCAGAGCTCCGCCTGGCAGCGAGGAGCTCCCTGGTCGGATCCCGGGTTCTCCAGGTTCCTACTGGGCCCCAAAACATGCAGCGATTGGCTGGGCCGGCCCCGCCTGTCGTCCAATGGCAGCCGGGAAAGCCTGCGGCGACCCGCGGCCCCGAGAGCGGGAGCGCACGGAAGGAACCGACGAATGACGTTATCTATAAAGACAACAGCAGCAGGTTGGACACCCGTTGAAGATCTTGGAGGGGGAAACGTGAGTGGTCCTCCTGCTGTCAAACACCTGAGAGGTGAGGTCAGAAAAGACGGGGGATCTTGGTGATGACGGCTCGCGTTTATTTGATTTCAATGCGGTCAGAGCTTCGGCGAACCAGCACAAACCAGCCGTGTCAACATTTGTCTGAAAACCCGTTTGTCGGAGCGTCGCTCTGAACCGCTGCAATTAAACACACGACGGTCATTTAAAAAGACGTGAGGATTTCAAGAGACGCTAACTAGGGATGTGTTTTCATCTAAAAGCAGTGAGAGAGCGGAGATGTTCCGGCCGAGACCTGGTGCGATCACAGGTCCTCCGTCGGCCTCCGCCTGGATCGAACCCGTCCGACGAAGATACTTTTTAAAATCAGATTTCCTTTAAGAGGTTGATTTCCTGGATATGATGTCCTGCTGCTCGCGGGTGGAACCCGACCCCGAAACATGAAGGCTTTTAGTCGACAAACTGGAGTATGGGGCGTGTGTGTGTGAGTGTGTGTGTGTGTGTGTGTGTGTGTGTGATCAATGACTAACGTCCACCTTCAATGGAGAGGAGCGGTTCTGTTGGAGGTCCGGCGTGTGGAAGCGTTCTGGAGGAGGAACCCCGAGCTCTGAAGGAAGGTCTCAAGCTGTTTGCATGTTTTCTTGGATTTTTTATTTTCCGGTTTATTCGGCCGGCCCGCGTGTTCGCCTCCGAAGGTGCGGCGGCCGCGGGAATCTGTGAGTGAGGAGGCAGCGGGAGGAGACCTGCTTAGAAAAGGCCGTCTTCTATCTTCTACATGAGGCGTCCTGGTGGCAGCGGCAGGCGTGTGAGGGCGTCGCGAGAAGCTGCAACTTCCCGGAGATGTATTTGCTGGGGGCTTCGTGTCGGAAAAGGACGGTAGCGGTTGCTTTCTGTCAGCCGGAAACAGAGGATCTGCAGAAGGTGGAGAAGGTGGAGAAGGTGGAGAAGGTGTCGGGATGCTCGGGGACACATGTGAGAGACACGGGAGGGGCGCGGAAACAACAAGCGACATCCCCCGCGACCGTTTCCTCAGCTTTTACGTGAGCGGGCGGGTTCAATCCAGGGTGTCGGGCTCGGCGTCCATGCACGTCTCCCAGGGGTTGCGGGGCATGTGGGGCATGGAGATGAGGAGGAGGGCGACGCCGCTGAGGATGAGCAGCGTGAAGGAGGCGCAGGCGCAGGTGAAGGACCAGGAGTAGTAGTACTCGATCCAGATGGTCTCGTCGCTGTCGATCATCCGTTTGACGGACTGGCGCATCACCTCCACGGAGATGATGATGCAAAGGCCTGCGAGCCGACGGGAGAGCACGCATTCAAAACACGTCCGGCGAACTTCACGCCGAGAAGACGTTTGCGGGAAACGTTATGGACTCCGACGCCACCTTCCGCCCCGGCTCCGCCTGATCGCGGCGTCGGCCGGAGCGGAGGCGGCGTGCCGGAGGAGCTCCCGGGCCGGCGGCGTCTGACCTGCGAAGGCGAAGAACATCCCGGCGGGCCGCAGCAGGTAGTCCCGCCCCTTCCCGAAGGAGAAGACCACGCACAGCGTGCCCAGGATCATGAAGAACAGGCTGAAGATGGCGATGGCTGCCGCCGAGATGTTGTACTCTGAGGGGAAGAGGCAGTGATTCAAACTGGTGGAGAAGGCGGGGGCGTGTGTGTGTGTGTGTGTGTGTGTGTGTGTGTGTGTGTGTGTGTGTGTGTGTGCGGGGGGGGGGGGTGCGCTCACATAATTGCTTCAGTATTGCACCCGGGCCCGTTACGACACACATAATTAGCCTTTAAATTAGCCTCCCTTTAAAAACAACAGCCGTTTATCCAAACCGGCAAACACTCCATTTGCATGACTGATAAGAGGCTGGGAGCTCACTGCCCCCCCACACACGCACACACACACACACACACACACACACACACACACACACACATACACACACACACACATACGCACGACTGTAACAGCAAGGACTGCTCAGCTCCAGGGCCGCCAACAACGCCCCCCTCTCCGGTTTGTGTGTGTGTGTGTGTGTGTGTGTGTGTGTGTGTGTGTGTGTGTGTGTGTGTGTGTTGGTCCTTCATGCATGGTGTGTGTGTGTCTGTTTTAAAAAGGTGTTAATGTGTGCGTCGGAGGTGGATGAGCTTATTGTTATCAGAGGAAACAAGGTGGCCTTCTTGAAATAAAGGCCTGAGTCATTTTTATAGTCAAGTTTTTTAGAAAACATCCAAAATAACAAATATGTTGAGGAGATAATTTAGGCAAAATATCAGTTTTGTCACAACTGGACTTGTAAAACAGGCTATTGTTCTCAGAAGGTGACACCACGCAGGTGTGGTGTTTAAAGTCGGAGATGTGAGACGAAGACGGCGGCGACGCAAAATGATTCCCTCTTAAAACCCGAGGCAGAAGGAGAGCGAGCGAGCGGATGAAGATCCCAGGAAGAGTCGCCTCTCCTGGTGGAAACCTCCGGGCCTGGAGGAGAAGAGGCGGGTCGGCGTGAAGAGGCCGGCCGAGGCGCCGCTCGCGCACGAGGAGTCCCCGACGCCGTCGGGTCCGAGAGCGCCGATGAGGAGGAGGAAAACGCTTCCTCCCTTCTGGGCCGAAACCCACGGCTGCAGTGCGACCCCGGTGCACGGCTCACGTGCACGGCCAACCGAGACGCCACCAACCTTTCTGAGTCTTGACTTCAAAAACTTCGGCTTCTTCTCCCGACGTGAAATGCTTGAAGTAGGAGCAGTTTTTGGCTGCAGAGAGAGAGAGAGAGAGATGGATGAACACCGAGCAGATGCTTCAGGTCGTATCTTAGCAGTACCTTTATATACTGTATGTTAGCAGTACCTTTATATACTGTATCTTAGCAGTACCTTTATATACCGTATATTAGCAGTACCTTCTGCTCGCTCGAAGCGATCTCAGGCAAAACTGTTCTCAGTTCTACTACCTCAGTGGTGGAACAAACTCCCAGAAGCAACAAGACCAGCATCATCTCTCTCAACCTTCAAGAAACAGGCAAAAACGTTTCTCTTTCAGGACTTTTTACTGCGCTGATGCCCCAGATCAGGTTGGCAGCAAGTTAGGCTATGCAGTGTGTGTGTGTGTGTGTGTGTGTGTGTACGTTTGTGTGTCTCTGTCCAAAAAAAAAAAAAAAAAACCTCACTAACCCCAGCTTACTGTTCTGTATATTTCCTGTGCATCTTGTATTTGCAAGTGTATTTGCAGTCCTTATGTCCTCTATTGTAAGTCGCTTTGGATAAAAGTGTCTGCCAAATGTAATGTAATGTAATGCAATGTAATGTAATATAATGTAATGTAATGTATCTGCGGCCCGTTTGCCTCCTCCTGCACGGCAGCACAACTGAATATAAAGTGCGAGGCCGGCGGCGCCGCCTCGTGTGCGTCTGAGGCCTGCCGGCGTCCGTCCGCCGCCTCAGACGGGCGGAGGCGGCCGTCCACGACCCCCGGGCTGCGCACCGGTACCGGCCCCCGGACCAATTGGTGCCGCGCTGCGCACGAAATAATCAATTATTTCCGTTGGATTTATTATCTGAGTCTGAACAATCTTTATTTTGAAAAATCTTTTATTTTGAAAAATGACCAGAATCTCTCTATTACATGTGTGTGTGAATGAGAGGAACCCGGGTGGAACGCTGAGAATACAGGGAGTGGAGATCGAGAAGCTGGAGGATTTAAGATACTTGGGGTCGACGGTCCAGAGCGTAGGAGAGTGTGGAGAAGAGGTGAAGAGACGGTCCAAGCAGGTTGGAATGGGTGGAGAAAAGTGTCAGATAGAAAAACATCAGGCAGAAGGAAAGGAAAGGTGGAGGAGACGCTGGTGAGACCAGCCATGCTGGATGGATTAGAAACTGTTCCAACGACAAAAAGACAGGAGGCAGAGCTGGAGGTGTCAGAGATGAAGATGCTGAGGTTCTCTTTGGGAGTGACCAGGATGGAGAGGAGCAGGAAGGAGTCCATCAGAGGGACGGCTCATGTTAGATGTTTTGGAGAGAAGGTCAGAGATGGTTGGGTCATGGACAGAGGAGGGAGAGGGAAGATATTGGTAGACGGATGCTGGAATGGGAGCTGCCCGGCAGGAGGTCTAGAGGAAGACCAAAGAGAAGATTTATGGAGGTCGTGAGAGAAGCTATGAAGGTAGTTGGTGTGAGAGAGGAGGATCCAGAGAACAGGGTGAGATGGAGAAGGTGGATTCCCTGTGGACACCCTGAAGGGAGAAGCTGAAAGAAGAAGATTTTGTTCCAACCCGCACCAAAACACACCCCTGTGACTAATTTCTGCATTTCGCTCCACTCTCATGTGATCTGATCTGCTGGATCTCCATGGCGTTCTTCTAAAATGACTCATGGATTTCAGCACGCACTGAGAGGCGTCCTGGCTGGAGATCCAAGCCAGGATGGGTGTCGAAGTCAGACCCGTCTCCGTGCGCCCGTGCACCTCGGGTGTTTCCTCCAGAGTGCAGAGATGTTCTGTGAGTGGACATGCTCTCATGTTCACGTCCTCAGACGTGCTCCATCCATATCGGATGCATCTACTTCCTGGAATCCTGGAGGACTCGCCTCCTGACACTGGAGAAGCACAAACCCTCTGGATCTTCGATACTAACTCACGGCCACCAGAGGCCCGTTCCTTCCTCCGTCCTCCATCCAATCCATCTCCTCTCCGTCTCTGAGGGCCGCTGGAATGACTGTGTGTGTGTGTGTGTGTGTGTGTGTGTGTGTGTGTGTGTGTGTGGGGCAAAGGTCAAGCAGGGGTCTCTTCCCTCCTCCAGCCGTCAACCTTTCTCACTTAGATTAAACCCATAAAGCAAACGGAGGCTCGTCTGCGCACTGAGACAATATTTGTGCTTCAGTGCATCACCCGTGTGTGTGTGTGTGTGTGTGTGTGTGTGTGTGTGTGTGTGTGTGTGTGTGTGTGAGAGAGAGAGTTGGGCGGCAGAGGAGTTGTTTGTTATCCAGGATGAGAAAGAATCAAAGAGGTAACCTAGCAACAGGCTGCCTCAGGTCTGGGTCCTATCTATTTACCATGTAAAGGCATATCCTCAGTGTGTGTGTGTGTGTGCATGTGTGCGTGCGCACGTGTGTGTGTCGGTACGACGGGACGGGGAGGAGCGGCCGCGGGTCGTAGAGCGGCTCGGATGTGCGGATAGAAGGATTTCCCGTCCGCGAGGCTCCGGGTTCTTCCCCGAGGAACAAACAGTCGCCCGTCTTTATGCAAAATATGAAATAACCCTCGGCCCTGAACTCCTCCAGAGGAGGGGTGTTACTCTGGAAGTTATCTGCCCGGTGGGAACCGTGATAATAATGATAATAAGAAGAAGGATAACAACGGAGCGTTTGCTGAGGAGCCTCTGACCGCCCGGTGCTTCATCTCTTCGCAGTCGCAGCCGGTCTTATATTTCAGCGTCTCCATCGGGAAATTTGTCTTTGAGTCAAAAGCTGCCTCCATAATAAAGCGACATAACTAACAAAATCATAGCCCGCACACACACACACACACACACACACACGGACACACACACACACATTGCTTTGACGCCAGCTGTGATAAGGAGACAAACGGCGGTGCCATGAAGATGTTGTGCAGGTTCTCAGACGGCCGTGAAATGTTAATTTCCGGGGTCACTCCAGGTTGATGGACGGAGACGTGGATGAAGGACAGGAGTGAAGGTCCACGCCATGGATGCGGCTCATCTTCTCACCGCGCCGACCGTTTGAGGTCGCGGTGCTGCCGGTGGGAAGATGCCGGCGCCCAGCGGTGGCCGGCGCTGACCCTGCGGCTCGGCTGATCGGGAGCTTTGGTTCCGGAGTTTGACGGGAGGTTAGAAGGAAGCCACGCCTGTCGTCTGAGTTCCTCCTCCTCCACCTCCTCCTCCAGCTCGCATCTCCCTCCTCCTCCCAGATGTATTTGGGCGTCGGGCTTCTTTTTCCGTCTCCGCCGAACGACCGCCTAATTCTGGGTCAATGTGAGCGCGGCGTCTAAACGGCGGGCCGGCGGATCTGGGACGCGGCGGGGGGGCTCCGTCACGTGGGAGCCCAGTTAAAAACGGCATCGTTTAACTCGGGTCCTCGGCGGCGGCGGCAGAATCTGTTTTCCAGCACCGCCTTCTCCTGGAGCCGTCGCTCACGGGCCGGCCGGGCGGACTGTGGCTCCGGCTGCACTCGGGCCGCCTCAGAACTCCGGGCTCAGAAGGAAGGGTCTGGTTGAGAGGAGGAGGAGGAGGAGGAGGAGGAGGAGGAGGAGGTCTTCTGGTGTCCTCCCCCGGCGCCGACGTCTCCTCCACATGGCTGTGTTGGGCTTTTGTCCTTCGGTGATGGTCGGAGGACAGCAGCCCTCGAAGCAGGTGTGTGTCGGTGGTGGCAGGAGCAGGAGATGCAGGGATGGAGCTTTCAGAAGTAATAACATCAACAGTATCCAGTCAGCACGCCGGCGCGGTGGGCGAGAACCTTCTCACAGCAGAAGGTCGTGGTCGGATTCCCACGGGGTTCCTTCCTGTGCGGAGTCTCCGCTCTCCCCGGGTCTGCTAGGGTTCCTCAGGGTTCCTCAGGGTTCTGCGGGTTCCCGCGTGGCGCAGAGGTGTGGACGAGGGGGCGAGGGATCCGTCCCGCTGTGTTTGCTTCCACCGGGACCGTTCGTCCCGCTGTGCAAACCTGGATCGTGTCGGTTTCCAAAGAGCCCCCCCGGACGCTCAGAGGTCCTCCATCATCCGGGCGACCCGACCCCCCCGCGGCTCCCAGGTGGACTAACTCCCGGGCCTGAGAGGAAGCCACGCTTCACTGATCGGCAGGCGTGCGAGTTAATGATCCGGTCGCGGTGAATCTCTCGGCGAGGCCGCCGGCCAGCGACTGTGGGTTCCGGACGCCGCGGGGAGAGACTTTAGCTGAAGCTACGGGTTCAGGTTGGAGACACGGAGGGGCTGCGTCGGCCAAGGTCGACCTCCGACACGCCGCCGAGGGATCGCAAACACCCAAACCCTCCCATTCCGTATATTCACCTTAGGTTTTTGGTGGTAAATGTGATCCCAGCTCCCCGAAGGACCACGGCGGGTCGTCTTTATTCCTGATTATATTGATCATACACTTATTGGTGCCGGTTTATTGTTATTTTCAATCGTGTCTTTATAATTTTGATTGTTTATCTCGTGGACCTTCTTGCTGCTCCCAGAGCTCCTTCCAGCTGCAGCCAATCACCCGATCAGACTCACCCGGACCAGATCACCGGGACCCAGACCGGCACGGAGACCCCGGCCTCGCACTCTGTTTGTGACGTTTCTCCGGCCCGATCTCCTGGTTCTGGTCCTCCTTTGCTCTGCCGTTTCATCTGGCTGGTACCGACCTCCTCGCCCGGTAACTAACTAACTCCTCGCCTGTTTTCCCCGCTCCTGTCTGCTCGTACCGTCAACAAATAAGAAGCGCCCGCGGCTCCTCGCGCTGCGTTCGGGTCCTTCAAAGTCGTGCCCGTGACGGGAAGTCCTGCAGCTTCGCTCCTCTGGTTCAGGCCGAGGTCCACCAGACTCTCAGACACTCCTGTTGTGAGGGAGAGACCTCCTCTGCAGGAGATAATGATGGTTCAGTCCAAACACTTTTGCTGTGTGTGTGTGTGTGCGTGTGTGTGTGTACATGTGTGGCAAGGCCAATGTGTTCCTGCTGCTGCACGGCCTACATCTGGCCAACGTGCCTGTGCAGGATGAAGGGACGAGAACAGCCTGAAGACCTTTGGACTGAGAAGATGGAGGTGCAGCGGTGGTGTGTGTGCTGGGTGATCAGTGTGTGAGGTTGACCGTTTGAAAACATGCGCTTACATCACCTCGCTGTCTGAGAGCGAATCTGAAACTACACTGCCAAAGTTTGGCTCGGGGTGTGTGTGTGTGTGTGTGTGTGTGTGTGTGTGTGTGTGAATGTACATGCCGACATTTGGGTGGCATCTGCTTCCCGCAGGGAGAGGAATTCAAAAATGGAGGTCAGATCTGCCTGTGGAGCGCGGAGAGGACGGGCGCCACAAAATGGCTCCAGCTCAGGGACGCCACGGCGCCGGACGCCCTGCCTGCCCCTTCTTGCCCCTGCCTGCTGCCCCCTGCTGCCCCCTGCCCCTTCTTGCCCCTCCATGCCCCTGGACAGCAACACCAGACAGAATGCTACTCTGATTCGGCCATGAAACACACACACACACACACGTCTAGAGCCAAAAGCCACAGCTGTCCATCAAATCTCCACCGTAGCTCCACCTGCAAGCAGAGGCATCAGAGGATCTGCAGGAACCTTGAGGTTCCCCAGATACCCTCAGCCCTCTGCGGCCGCCGAGGGAAACCGAGAACGTCCCGCCTGGATCTGGTCCTCTCGAACCCGGAGGAGCCGAGCAGACCGGGACTTCCGTCTGAGATCTTTAACCGGAGCGGGAACGTTAAACCGGACCATCGGAGCCGTTCAAAGGTGGTTCCATACCTCCGGGCAGGGTGATGGGGCCGCAGCCTTTGCCCTGAGGGTCCTCCTCCACGATGAAGATGCTCTTTTTGCAGAGTCTCCAGAGGCCGAAGTGAGCCGCCTCGCAGGTGGCGTTGAGCTTCTCCACCCGGGGGCTGAGCACCGCCCAGTGGTCCGTCACCACCGCCGCCAGCATGGACGACATCCCCACCACGATCACCACCGACGTGATCTTCACCTTCGTCGCCTGCTCCTCAAACATGGTCCCGCCGGTGCCGAGACGCGTGCGTTAGCGAGCGTTAGCGTGACCCGAGCCGGTGAGAGCACCAAGATCTCCCGCCCAGGAGGTCGCCTGTTTTGCTCCGAGGTCCTCGGCAGCAGATCCGATCTCCAGGTGTCTCCGGTCCCGTCCTCGGCGTGGCTCCTCTGTCCTCCTCCTCCTCCTCCTTCTCCTCTCTGGTGCTCTGCCTCGCGCCTTGTGGTTGGATTAAAAAAAAAAAAAAAGAAAAAGGTGGTCCAGATAACAGCGGCCTAGTTTCTTCCTCCGGTCTCCTCCCCCCCGCCCGACGCCGAGGACCTTCAGCCGCCGAGGAGGACGAAGCCGTCCCTCTGCCGTCCCTCGGGTCGCCTGAAGCTCCGGCTGCCGTGAGTCCGGCAGGGGTCCTTCAATTCTCTTCATGCAATCACAGATTGACGTTCGCGTCCAGCGATGGCCATCCTGATCTACTTATCTCCTGCGGTCCCTCCCAGTTCACCCAGTTAGGCTCCCTGGTCTCTGGGGGGGGTGATCCACTTAACTCAGCCAATCAGCAGACCAGGTTTGAGACCCGGGTCCCACCTGACGGAAGCTGTTCCAGATCCAGACAGAAGAAGGTCTCCGGCCTCCAGCCTGGAGCTCAGCGTGGCAGCTGGAGGAGGGAAGCCCCGCTCGCCACCCGTTTCCCCGACGGCCATCTTTGTTTACCCCTCCGCCTCCGGCCCGCTTCCCGCCCTCCAATCACAGCGCTCCGCCTGCAGAGGCAGCGCCGGACCGTTTCCCTCTGTCGCCGTGGCGATGAGAGGAAGTCGTGTGTGTGTGTGTGTGTGTGTGTGTGTGTGTGGCTGTGGTGTGAAACCCTTCCTGCCCCCCCCCTCAGAGGCAGGTTGCAGGTGAGGAGAACGCAATCACCGGCCGACTGGTCCAAGAAATTGATTGAAGAAGATCAATCATCTTCTTCACCGACATTGATAAAAGCCCCCCCCCCCCAGAGAGCTTCCAGCCGCTGGTTCATTATTTGCCCCCCGGAGGCCCCCCCGCCGGCGGCGGTGTGGAGCGCCGCTGTGTCATAATGGCGTCTTCTCCCTCCAGCTGACCCTCTGACCCGGTTCATTACCTCCTTCCTCCTCGGGGACGGTGGAGACAAAACACCTCGGAGGCTTGTTCTCCACCGGGGGGGCAGGTGGGGGGCAGGGTCTCCATCCACCATCATCTCAGTGGAGAGCCATGGACTCCATCTTTGAAATTTTGACTGTGAAATGAAAGGCGGGGGGGCAGAGGCCCGATCCAGGCTGCTCCGCCGCGCCGCCATGACGGTTTCCGCCGCCATGAGCGCAGATTGAAGAGGGATTAAATTAGGCGGAGAGAACGAGGGCGGCGCTCCGACATCATCATCGACAGCATCTGGGCGGCGCCGGAAGGGACGCCGCTCATCATCTCCTGCTTTTCTTGCAATCAAACCCCCAGCCTCCGCTCGTGGATCTTCTCCAGGGTGGCTCCCGGGCCAACGGGGAGCAGAGGCCGTCCCCGTGGACGCACCCGGATCATCCCTCATATCACCCCGTTTGGGTTTTCTGGGTCAGGAACTCTCGAGGCCTGCTTCGGTCACCCTCACGGGAGGAGTGATCGGAACGCGCGGTCGGATCGGTGTGTTTTCTCCTCGCCGGCGTTTGGCGGTGTATTGGTGAAGCGGTGGGTCTGAGGTCCGGCCGCGGGAGGAGGTCCAAACAAGTGTCTGCTCCTTCTGGTCCGGCTTCTGTTTAACCGCTTCTTTTTAGGTGTTTTCGATAAAGATGCCGTCCGGAATCTGGCTCCCGACCTCGTGTTGGAGATCTTTCTGAGATGATTCAGAGGTCTTCAGACTGAGAGATGAATTCTGTTACCGCCGATGCTCGCGTGCAAAAGAAGAGGCGCACGAGCCCAGCCAGGTGACCCCGATTCAGTTTATTTCCTTACTTACAGCACGTCCGGGCCGACAGAAGACGAGGCGTTGAAACCAAAGTTCACGTCCCGATCCAGAGGAAGCATCAACAAAGGCACCGGAGAAAAGAAAGCGCTTCTACCCTGCGGTGAGTTTCCCGCTCCTCCTTTCTGGCCGTGTTTCATCCACGGCGTGCGGCGGCGGCGGCGGCGGCGGCAGGAGAAGGACGCTCACCATTTACAGCAACACAAAGCCCAACATGGACGCGGCTGCACACATGCAATAGAAAACCAAAAACCTAGTGACCTCTTAGGAGGCCGGCGCTACTCCACGGTACGAAACACAATATCCAACACGTTCACGTCACTTCCACCGCTCACAGGAAAAGCAGTGTGTGTGTGTGTTATTTGAATGGCAAGGATAAAGTTCATGTCGTTGAAGGGCAGCACAGGCTCTGGACATCCCATGATTGGCAGCTTCTCTGCATTCCTTCCTCAGCTTCACATCTCACACACACACACACACACACACACACACACACACACACACCTCCCATGCCGGATCATCAGCAGTGTGAGATCTACTAGCGAAACGCACGGATGGCTTTTTGATATGAGCTCAGCAGGGCAGCGGAGGTGTCTCCTGCGTTTGGCCAGGCTCTCCTGCCCCTGAGAAGCCCCTGAGAAGACCCTGGTCCAGCAGACGGGCCTCCTCACGCCTGTCCGAGGGATCTTCTGCGGCGGGTCGGCCTGCGGTCCGGCCCTGACGTGGCCGGGCAGCAGGAGGTCCCGATGATGCCGAGCATTTCCTGAGAGCTGAAAGGGAGCAGTGGCGTGCGTGCAGGATGGCGGCCTGCGTGCGGGCACACACACACACACACACACACACACACACACACTCACACTCACACTCACACTCACACACACGTCTAGCGGAGTGTTGGCTGGCAGACGCTCCTCGGGCGTCTGTCTGGCTCCTGGCTGTGCGTCTCTTGGCCTGGGAGGTCCGGGCCAGAAGGCTCCGGGCCGGCGCTGCATGGAGAATGGAGGAGGTCTGAGGAGAAGGACGGCGTCTTTGAAAGAGGTGAGGAGGTGAGGAGGCCCGTCGGCCGAGTCGTCCCACGTATGTAAGGGGTATCTTGACCCGCGGTGTATTTACAGTGCGATGAACCCGCCTCATCTTCTGTACGCGACCGGCGGAGGTCGGGGAACCCGGCGAGAAGGCCGGCGGTTCCTCCTGCTGACGGGAGTCCAGGAGGCCGTGAACTGAGCCGTGAACTCTCCGCAGTCACACCCACCCAGATGCTGAAGGTGAGAGATCTCCTCCTACGTGGATGTGGACGCCATAAAGCCTTGTCTTTCGGCTCCTCAGACAGCAGATACTTGGACTCATCCAGACCGCCGGTGTCAGATCTTCCCGTTTCACCTGAAAGCCCCGGCTTCCCGTCGGACCCGGAGGACACTCGTCCTTCCACGACGAGACCCTCCGGACCTCCTCCGGGCTCCGGTTCCTCGGTGGGGTCAGACGCAAAGTCCGAAGGTCTCTTTCCTCGGGGCTTCGGCGGCCTGAAGGTCGATCTTCAACGGTCCACACCATAAATCTGGACCGCCCGCTCGAAGATACGAGCGTGCATCTTCTCCCTTTGGTGAACTTCAAGCCCCGCGGCGTGCAGTGAACATTCAGGAGACGGCGACCGAGCGGGCCGGGGTTCGGAGAAGATGCCGAATTCGTACGAGACTTCGGGCTCGAAAGTTTTAGGTTTTTCCAAAAGGCAGTTTGATGCGGCGCGAGGAGGGACGGCCCTCCGCCGGCCCGGAGGGCTGAGCTTGGACGGGGAGGAAGGACCTTCAGCTTGGGTTCTCGCTCCTCGGGGCTCCTCGGGGCCGGGAGAACATGTCATTTAGCACCTTGTGAGGGACGGCGCCGTGCAGCGGGTTCACGTCTGAAGCCGGATCGGGACACGGGTCGACCGGTTGACCGATGTCGTCCTCTCGTCCTTCGTCCGAAAGCTCCGCTCCAAAGATGGCGGCCGTCACGCGCGCACGTCCTCCGGCGGGTCGGCCCCGGCTCTGCGAGAGGGTCCCTGTTGCCGCGGAGGTCTTTTCACACGGGCGTGGTCCTCCGGTTCACCCCATCCTTCAGGTCGTTGGGGAAACAGTTGTGGACCTGCAGGAACTCGGCGGCCGCCTCGTGCTCCGGGCTGTAGGTGTTCTCCGTCACGCTGTCCCTCGCCAGGGCGTACATGGACAGCTCGTCCAGAGGCCCGCCGGAGGACGGCACGCCCTTCAGTCCCACCGGAGAGTTCTCCCGTGAAGCCTCGGTGGAGTGGGAGCTGGCGTGGGACGCCCGCCGCCGGTAGCGGAAACTCGGTATCCTGGAATACGGGGAGGAGGAGGAGAGGGAGTGGATGAACTCGCGGCGCGCCCGCCAGCGGATCTCCTTGTTCTTCTCGATGTAGATGTTGATGGCGAGGACCGCCACCGTTTCGGCTACGATGAAGGACAGGGCGCCGAAGTAGAAGGACCAGCCGTAGGAGTAGGTGTACTTCTTGTCGTCGTCGCGTTTGTCGTTGGGGTCGCCCGCATTGCTGGAGATGTAGACGATGATGCCGATGATGTTGCTCAGACCTGGAGGACGAGGAGCAGAGAGCCCAGATAAGGAAGTGACGGAGGAGACCGGCCCGGCCGTCCGGTCGGCCCGGCCCTGGAGGCGTGAGCCGCGACGGGGGGAAACGAAGCGCGCCTTCAGGGCGGCGCCGTCGATCGGACGCCGCCCGGAGCCACGGCGACGCGTCGAGTCTCGGCCTCCTCACCTGCGGCCACGAAGAGGATGCCCGCGCTGAGGAGGACGTTGTTGGTCTTGTTGTAGACTCGGCCCACGCCCACGCACAGCCCGCCCAGCATCAGCAGGATGGTGCTGAGGATGGGGAACACGCTGGAGGCCCGGACTATACCTGCAGGGACAGCGGCGTCAGCAAACACAACCTTCACCTTGGTTTTCCCACAAATTTCCTCAAAATCCAGCGTGAAGCTGGAGACTCCTGCTGGAGACTCCTTCAGCGTGAAGCTGGAGACCCGTTCGGGGTGCGACTGGCGCTCTCATGAATTATTCACATCGGCCCGCGTATTTCAATCGACATCCGCCGTTTGTCGGAAAGCCGGCAGAGGTGAGGGCTGGTCAGCGGCGCCGCCGGAGGAGAAACCCAACGCTCCCCTGCAGGTTCTCCGCTTCGGGAGCGAAGGTGTTTTTGTGGGCGGCTCGTTGGCGTCCGCCGGCCGCCTGCCGGGCCGCGGCCGCTCCCTTCACAGTTCCGGCGAATGAAAACGCGCCGCGATATGATGACACGCTGCTTTTCTGAGCAAATATCAAAGTGACACCGGGCTTTTTAATGTGGGTTGTCGGTGCCCGTGCACGCAGCTGCCACCTGGGGGGCTTTTCATCTGGTAAATATCAACGCTATATTCCATGTCTTGGATAACGGGTGGTTTCACTGGGAAGCCCTCAGGGGCTCTGAGGTTCTTTTCAGATCCTCCAGCCGGTCCTGACGCTGAGCCAGTGCTCTTCGGTCCTCCTATGGGAGGAGGAGGTGAAAGGAGTGAAACGTTCTCAGCCTCTCCTCAGGCGATACGAGGGCTTGCGCTTTGCACGGAATACTCCGGTCAGCTTCAGCGTAACCACGCCGCTGATTCGACGCCATTTCAAGACTCCTACTTCCTGTTGAAGTATTGTTGGTTTGGGGTTCTGGAACTGACAAGATGGGAAGATATATTTAGTTTTAAAAGGATTTTCCAGGTTTTATCGTCACAAAATTTCATGAATAGTTTTAAAAAGAACTATTCTATTGAGAGACTTTATTTGTGTCATTTTTCCATCCAAGAGATTTCTATCTACATGAGAAGCTTTTCAGCAGAGCCTCTCAGAAGCTGCGCTTCCTTCTCAATCCAACCCAGCATTGGTGGGGTGAGCGGTCGGCCTCGGTCGGCCCCGGTCTGGCCGGACCAGGGTGGACCAGGGTGGACCAGGGTGGACCAGGGTGGACCAGGGTGGCGGGGAGTGTAGGACATCTCTATGATGTTCAAAACCTCAGATCTTCTAAAACACCTCCTTGAATGAGGTGGCAATACGAAGCCTCCAGGAGAGAAGGTCCTCACCTGGTGTGTCTCCAGAGAACCAGCTGACACCTGACACAGCAGAAGCCTCACTCCACTGTCCAGCTGCAGATGAAGTCTCCATAAAACTCATCTCCAAACATGTTCACGTGGACGCTTCCACCTCTCATCTGATGAACGCTCGCAGTCCTCTAACTAACCTTCTCGCCGGCGTCGGGAGCTCCATTTGCATTTAGAGCTGAAACAATCATTTGTGGGACGCTGCAAGGGCTCTCCAGCCACCACCGCCTCCCCCGAAATGGATCTCCAGCCTCTCATCCGGCTAATGGAGCGCGTGAACCTTCCACGAGGCTCTCGCGTTCCTCCGGCTGTGACCGGCAGGTCCTCCGTCCGGGACCTTGTTTGACTTTGACGCGGAACGGATCGGGTCCGGGTTTCTGTTCCGGTCTCAGATATGACCCGGACCGAAGCGAACGACAAAACCGTTCAGAGGGTTCGCAGGCGGACGCTCAGACGTCCTCTGAGGGACGCGTGTCGACGCCTCCTGAGGACGCCGCTGGTGGACCTGCTTCAAACCGGGTTGGAGCAGGTTCCCTGTTCTCCTGCGGTCACAACTCATCTCTGGTTCCTCTTTCACTTCCAAAAAAGGTGGAAAACTAGACTAGAAGTTTCTGCTCTTCTTCCTGCCATACGTGTGTCTCATAAGAGTGAACGCTTTGTTAAAAGAAGGCGGCGGCGGCGGCGGCGGCGGCGGCAGGCACTTACGCAGCAGGTACTCGGAGCTGTCCGTGTCGTAGTCGTTGTCGTCGGGGAAGTGGTTGATCCTGTAGCAGCTGCCTTGGTTGATACCTGCCGGGAGACACGGGACCAGATCAACATGAGTGAGGAGCCTCGGGCCGAGGCTCACGCCGGCCTCCCCTGTCTTATGTCATGGAAACGCCCGAAGTGAATGTCTGCCGGAAACCCGGCCGGAGCAGGTCCAGAAGACACCGGTCCTGGGGCTCGGCATCAGATAGTACTTCTGCTCTAATACGGGCCGCCATCGCCCCGGCAACTGTGGACTCCTTCGGGGATGGCCAGGCGGCCATTTTGAGCTTGTGTGTCTAACTTTGCTAAGCTCCTGGAGGAGTGGGCTGCCGATCCGAGCCGTCTCGGCTCCTCGGTGGAGGAACGAACTCCAGAAGAAGGTCAGAACGGCGCGGTCGCTGCCCAACTTTCACTGTGAGCTGAAAACATTCCTCCTCACCAAGCACTACCCTACTCATCGCACTTAGCCGAAAAAACAAACAAAAAAGAAAGGATGAAATGCATGTATGTATGTCGATGGTTCCGAGATGGCTATTTGGTTGAGTGGCCACTTCTGACTCCCGACGACCGCTACTTCGGCTCTTCTTTGACTGAATTATACTTTTTGTAAGTCGCTTTGGATAAAAGCGTCTGCCGAATGACTGGAATGTGATGTCATGTAACGGTTGGTCTGCGGCGTCCACACCCTGCGGTCTGCGGGTGCAGAGGACGTCACGGACGAGACGAGAGGAACATGCAGGGAACGTGCCAGGCCTTTATCAGCACTGGATGGGTGGAACTCAACTGTGCGTTAAAATGGAGTGAAGTGACAAACACCCACATGGGCTGGAGGTCCCGACACCTGACGCTCTGTTTGTCCTGGTGCCTTCAGGTGTCGCCTTGCCTGCGGGATGAAAAAGCTTCTGGACCTGAAGGTCAAACAGGTGATGGCCCGTATGTGTGTGTGTGTGTGTGTGTGTGTCTGGTTCTGATCCAGCTGTAATGGAGCAGAAACGGAGAGGTGCTTCCCCCTCGCGTTCCCTTTTCAAAGCTGTCAATCAACCGCTGACCCCCTCGCCGCTACCCCACCCACCTACCCACACACACACACACACACACACACACACCTCGTCCACCTTCGGCGGCCTCCAGGAGGAGCGTGGCCGCGCTGCCTCGGAGGAGTGTGTGTGTATCCTGTCAGCGCCGTTCACGCTGAACAGGAAGGTATGAAAAGGAGGGCGGGCGAGACGTAGCGGAGCGTCTGCACGCACGGCGGCGACAGGAAGGCGTTCTGCCAGGATCCCGAGGAAAAACACACACGTTCTGCTGAATGAAGCCGCTCTCCATTCACGTTCCCGGACGAGGGTGCGTGACCTCCGGGGAGGTCCTCGCCGACGGGCGCCGCCACGCCGTGATTCAGCCCTGCGTCAGCGCCGGGCATTTAATGGGACGTGGCACGAATCAGGGCCGTGCACAGGTGGAGGAGTGAGTGCAGGAGCACATTAGGAGAAACAAAAGGCAACGTACTGGTGTGTGTGTGTGTGTGTGTGTGTGTGTGTATGTGTGTGTGTGTGTGGGGGGGGTTAATGGATGTGCACAGTAATGCTGGAAGCTCTCCAGCTATTCATTCTCCCTCTGAGCTGTGAATACCACCGACACTTTGTCATGCTGCACACAACACCCACTTCATTAAAGGGGGGGTCATTTGCATGCTCTAACATGAGCGGAGGAAGTGTATGTATGTGTGTGTGTATGTGTGTGTGTGTGTGTGTGTGTGTGTGTGTGTCCATGATTGCATCGCTCCTGCTCACGCCGGCCCCGCCCCCTTTCACCGATTCACCTGTAAGATCACCTGAGGAAGGCCCTGGAGCCGAAGCACCTGTGTGCGTCTCGGGCGGCGGCGTCCTTGACGGCGAGCGGCCGCCTTAAGTGGGTCTGCCGCTTCATCGGGGACGTCAGACTAATTAGTGTCAGATCAGTCGTGCAAATGGAGCACACGTTTCTGTGTCTGGTCGCTGATGGGAAATCTGCTATTTTGAGCTGCGATGTGAGAATTTTTTCCCTTTTTTTGGGGTGAAAAAAAAAACCCCAACCCAAAGCCGGCGTGCGCGGAGGTGAGACCGCGACGGGCGTCGGAAACAACAACAACGCCGTCACCTTTCCGTACCGCTAATTGAGTGATAGCATCCAACCGGCAGCCGGGGACGCTGCTATTCATCTTTACATCAGCCGAATGGACTCCATTCTACCAGCACGCCATCCCCAGCCTGTCTGACGCCCATGTCTCCTGTGTGTGTGTGTGTGTGTGTGTGTGTGTGTGTGTGTGTGTGTGATGAAGAATGGAAGGGACAGAAAAAGTATTGCAGCTGATTGCGATTGGGATGAGAAGCGAAGGCCGTCTGGCTGGTGATGTATGGCAGACAGTTATCAGCGCTCAGGCTTTGACAACAAATGTGCATTTTTTTCCTAACTGCACGTTTGTGTATGTGTCTGTGCGTGTGTGTGTGCACATGTGTGTGTGTGTGTGCACGTGTGCACATATCAGATGTAAAAAGGGACTGTGGTGCAAGGAAATGAAACCACAAAAGCCAGGAGAGGAAAGGAATGATGGGATTGAGAGAAATCAGGCGTCTCCAGTGAGACGGTGGAAGAATGGGTGGAGGAGGAGGATGGAGGGTGGAGGAAGGAGAGGTGGATGGAGGAGGAGGAGAAGGTGGAGGAGAAGGTGGAGGAGAAGGACCCATTTGGACAGCAAAGCCAGGTGTCAGTGAGGGTTTCCATGGGGACCGGAGGGTTCGACCCAGCGGGGAGACCAGAACAAACATCAAATGAGTGCCGGTGCAGAGAAAGGACGGCCGCATCAGAGGTGCCCAAGAAAAAAGCAGAATGGGTTTGCAGGCTCATACATGTGTGTGTGTGTGTGTGTGTGTGTGTGTGTGTGTGTTGTGACAAAGTGTAAATGAATCTTACACAACTGACGCCGGTGTAGAAACAGTGGGCAGCAACCGGAGCTCTGAAGCCCCACGCTGAGCATCTGCTCCTCCTTCCATGGCAACCCGTCTCAGGCCTTAATCAGCTCCTTTCCATAACCAGCACACCGGGGCGGATTCCATGTGCACATTCACACACACACACACACACACACACACACACACACACAGCTGTGGCGCCGGCGGCATCGGGACGATCATGACAAACATTGTGATTATTATTTTGGATTTCCAAAGCACCTCGGCAGAGACCTCCTGGACTCATCCACGCCGGCACGCGCTGGCGGCGGCGGCGGTGGCGGCTGTTCGCCATGGCAACCAGCTGCATGGCGGCGAACCCTGAGACCGTCACACCTCGTCAGCTCTGAGAACTGACTGATGAATGAAGCCACGCGAGCTGAGGTCATTGTCATGTGGGCCCGGAGCTGCTTGCCGCTCTCCACCAAGCACGGCGTGGACGCGTCTTCACAGCCTCGCGGCGACAGAAACCCAAGGATTGTCCAGGCTGGTCCTCCAGCTGCCTCAGGAGGCCAGAGGTCACACCTTCTCCCACGGGTCAGGAGATGCTTTGGGTTCCTGAGCTGGGGTTCGATCGGTGATCTGATCCCGTCTTCTTTCTCTGAAGCTTTGCTGCTGTCGTCTGCAAAGCGGTCTCAAGGCGGAGGAGCCAAAGTTCTCCCTGATGTCCGTCCTGATGGCCTACCTTACCTAGAAGCTTCTCCTTGGTCTCCAGTATATCTGGAGGTCACCCGTCCATCTCCCGGCTCACATGTTCTTCCTCCCGGTCCCTCTTCATCTTCTCCCGCTGCCACCTCCCGCCTCCATCGGCCCTGCTCCTCACA
>NC_141311.1:417500-527500 GCF_037954325.1 Fistularia commersonii
CCTGCTGTCCACCTCCAAGACCTCCACCTCCAACCTCAAGAAGCATTTGGACGTAAGTCAGCGAGCGGCCGCGCCGCCTTGCAGCCGCTGCCCGCCGGCTCCATGTTTGCAAGGGGGGGGACGGGACGGGACGGGACGGGACGGGACAGCATAGGACCGGACCGGACCGGACCGGACCGGAGATGGGAGGACAGCCGAACCGAAGAGAGGACGGGACGGGACGGGACGGGACCGGACCGGACCTCCTGCTCCCGGACGTTCCCGCCGCCGTAAGGCACGCTTTGCCCGCCCCGAGATGCAACCCCTTCTCTTTCTTGTTGTCTTCCAGAGAACACACTTGGGATGTGAGGCCAGGCCCGATGCCAAGAGGGGACGCAAGAGGGAGGAGTACAACGGCGAGGAGAGCCGGCACTGCCAGCTGAAGAAGCTGAAAGCCGAGATCATCTCCAAGTGCATAACGCAGGCCAAGATCGACGACCTCATCTTCAACTTCATCGTGGAGGACTGCCAGTCCTTCTACCTGCTGGAGCAGCCCGGCTTCAAGAAGCTGGTCGCCGGCTTGACGGAGGGGCTCAAGGCCATGGACAGGGTGACCTTGTTCACCAAGGTGGACCAGAGCTTCTCCAGGATGCGGGAGGAGCTGATGGCCAAGCTGGCCGGCGTGCAGTACGTGTGCACCACGGCCGACATCTGGACGGCCAACAACAGGAGCTTCTTCGGGATGACCTGCCACTGGATCGACACGGGCTCCCTGGAGAGGAAGTCGGCGGCGCTGGGCTTCGCCCGGCTGCAGGGCAGGATCACGTACGACACGATAGCGGGGCGGATCCACGACGTGCACGCGGCCTACAACGTGGAGAGCAAGGCTCAGACCACCGTCACCGACAACGGCAGCCCCTTCGTCGGCGTGTTCAAGGAGTTCGCCCTGGACGGCCCGGAGAGCGACGACGACATCGGCTTCTACGAGAACGTGGGCGCGGCGCTGGAGGCCGAGCCCGAGCAGGACATGCTGCTGTTCCTGCCGGCCGTGCAGCGCTGCGCCTCGCACACCCTGGAGCTCATCGTGACCGAGGACTTCTGGCAGGCGGTGTCCCAGGGGCCCATGTGCCAGCTGCACTACAGCGTGATGGCCAAGGTGTTCGCCATCTGGAGCAAGTGCCACCACCTGCAGGTGGGCATGGACGCGGCCGAGGAGATCGGGAAGATGGCGCTGGTGGTCCCCGGGGTCATCCGCTGGAACGTGGAGTACTGCGCCCTGCAGAAGATCGTGTCGCTGAGCGAGCGCGAGCTGACGGAGCTGTGCGCCCGGCTGGACGTGCCGCGCATGCAGCCCGAGGAGACGGCCTTCCTCAAGGAGTACGTGACCGTCTTCCACCCGCTGGCCTTCGCGCTCGAACTTTTCCAAGCCGAGCAGAAGTGCTACCTGGGCCTGGTCATCCCCACCGTGCTCAGCCTGAAGAACAAGCTCAACGAGCAGAAGGACGCCGCCAACTACTTCGGCGACGTCATCAACGCCATCATCGTGGCCATCGACGTGCGCTTTCAGGAGCTCTTCGCCAGCACCGAGGCCAAGTTCGCCACGGCGACCACGCCTCAGTTCCGCCTGTGGTGGATGGCGGCCTCCGAGCGCGAGGAGATGTGCTCGCTGCTGGCCGCCGAGGCCTCGCAGATCGACCCCTGCAACGTGGCCGAGGCCAACACCAGCCGCAACGTGTCCACCATCGAGTCCGAGGACGACTTCTTCAGCTACGGCTCGGCCAAGCCCTCGGCCCAGATCCAGCAGCGCGGCGTGACGGAGGAGATCCGCAAGTACATCGAGGGCACGGGCAAGAGCTTGGAGTGCCTGCAGGACTTCCCCCGCGTGAAGCAGCTCTTCCTCAAGTACAACACCACGCTGCCGTCCACGGCGCCCGTCCAGCGCCTCTTCAGTCAGAAGGGCAACCTGGTCACCTCGCAGAGGAACTTTCTCACCGACGACTACTTCGAGCGCATCCAGCTCCTCAGATACAACAGCAACGTGTGCGCTCTGGCCGCCGAGTGACGGGCGCCGCCGAGTCGGACCCGCTCGTGGCCAAACTCAAAATCGTTCGCCGGACGCGTTTTCTAATAATACTGCCCTGACCTCTTTTGATAGCCCCCTCGCCCCCGGGAATATTTAATTGACAATCATGGAGATTGCTGACGAGTAGACACCAGGGTAAACCGAAGTGATTGTTCAACTTCGTCGTTTAAGCTAGTTTCCTTTTCTACGGTCGCCGAGTGAGGACGCCTCTCACGCCTGTACATTTTATACGACATAAAACAGACAACAGTCCTTGTGTGTATTCTGGCTTTTGTTTTTTGTTTTTTTTCAGGAATATCAGCTAGAGGCTCCTAGTAATTAGGTTACAGGCAAATACAGAAACCTTTTCAAGATGTGCGGATGTGTGTGTGTGTGTGTGAATTCCACAGCGGCAGGGTCCCCAGTGTGTTCCCTACTACAATGTCAGTCAAGAGCTTTTGTCTCATCAAACACACCCAACAGGAGGCTGAGTGAGCGCGCACGTGCACGCTTCTGGCCAGAAGATGTCAGATGTGACGTGAATATGCAACCGGAGGACACGTGAGCTTCAACATGCTTGTGTGAGCGTTGTCATGTATTCTACATTTCTGTCTGCAGATGTCAGAAAACTCTAGATTTAGAAAAGCGTCCTCGGCAAGCAGAGCGTCGCCGGATTCGTGCACGGGTGCACGGGTGCACGGTCCACCGCGGAGCGTCGGCACGGCCAGGCGTCGGTCCGGCGGCTCGTCGAGAGGTCCTCCGGCCAGGTGAGCTCCCTCCCGCCGCCGTGGCAGCTCCTCACTTATTACCACTGCCATTTAATGTTTGACCGGCCGGAGCTCCGGTTCCCCTGAGGTTCCTCCCAACAAAACAAAGTGCAGGTCCCAGTTCAAAGCTCGATCCAAAGTGGATGTTTTAATGGTTTCAGAAAAACAATGGTACAAAGTATTACTTTTGAAAACACACGGTAGTAGCCGTCAGCACAAACACACGTGTTTAGTACGGGGTCGTATCAGGCACAGAGTAGGTGGAAGGTGCACAGTGTGTGTGTGAGAGCAGCAGCCTCTGCAGTACCATTGATTTTATGATTAGAACACCCTCGTCGTCGGTCTTCTCATGCCTCCGGCCCCCCCGGGAATCTTTGTCGAAAACAGACGCGGCAACGCCGGCCGGATCTGCGAAGCGTTTCTTGCGAGCCGCGCGGAGCCGCTCCGGCGGAGGGGAGGCATCAGAAGGCGTCCGGACACCGTTGGGATATTTGAATATTTCTAATGCCCCGCTCTCTCTCCGCTCGGGGCGGCCCCGGTCATTGCAGAAGTCGCCTGGCGGGGGCAAAGCAGCCCAGGTTCTCGCAGGACCGGAGCCAGCGCTGGACGTTGGCCGGGGCCGAGGGGGCCGCGCCGCTCCGCAGGACGCAGCAGTAGCAGGCGATGTCGGCCAGGGTCGGTTCCGGCTCCGGCCCCGCCACCCAGGCGTTGCGGCCCAGGGCGGAGTTGAGGGCGCGGAGGACGGCGGCTCGCTCCTTGGCGCTGCCGGCGGCCAGCTGGAAGAAGGCCGTGTCCAGCCAGCTGTCCACCCGCGTGGCGGCGGCGGGGTCGTCGGAGAGGGGCGTCAGCAGCTTGAAGAGGAAGCGCGCCACGTTGGCCTCTCCCTCGATGGCGCACATGTTCTGCACGCTGAACTTCATCTGCAGGTTGGGCACTGAGGACGGGAAGCACAGGGCGCGGGTCAACGGGGCCGAAAGCCCGGCGCTTACAAAAGGACTGTTCCGAACACCGCCCGCACGCCGACACGCACGGCGACCGCTGACTCAAACAACTCTGTGGTCAAATGACAATAAAAGATCCGGAGAAATGCCGTGACTGATTTGTAGTCTGTGGACGTTTCGTTTATTTCAGGCGCCGTCGGTTTCGGCCGCTGACATACCGCAGTTCCGGCGACCCGACCGACACGGATCGCGTTTGTGCGTCTCGGGTGAGGGGTGGGTCTCCTCCGGTCACCTGGTATTACATAACCTTGTCCCGCAGGGAGCTTCGCTCCTCGGTAAGATGAAGCTACAGAACCCAGAGATCTGACATGGGCGCCTTAAAAAAGCTCGGGGGGATTTGAACCCGGAACCTTGTCGTCAAAGACGGCGCCGTTCTGATCATCCGGCTCGCTTGAGAGGACTTTCATTTGGATATTTTCTATCGGCGAGATTGAAACCCTGCAAGTGCTTCTTTTTCCCGATTTGGCGTTCAAACTATCCCGCCGCCGCTGCAGGAAGTGTAGAAAAAGCAGACGGGGACTGTGGATGGACTTTGGAAGTCATGCGGGATCCGTCATCTCGCCCCGGCTGAGTCCTCTGCGGTTTGACTTGGTTTACTCGTCTTTCATTAACAGCTCCATCGCTTGCTTTTCCAGGCTTCATCTTTTTATCCTGGTTGTGTTGCGACAGACACCAGACACGGCTCTCCTGTTGTTGACCACAAGTAAGTAGTCGATCTGACGAATAACCTGACTAGGGTTGCTTTAATAGTTAACCCGCTGACCCCGAGAAAGAAACATTCATTGCGGCCTCATGACTAATTTTAGCCTCATCTCATTTCTCGCAGCTTAAAATTAGGCAAAGCTTTTGGTGAAAAAAAAAAAAAACACATCCTGCATATCCTCACGCTCAGAAAAGAAACCTCTCTTGTGAGTTGAGCGGTTGCCGTTGTATTACCGCCAAAGCGTGACGGCGAGCTGACGACCTCAGCAGACACAAGTGACGCCCTGCCATCCGGGCCGTGGCGTTCCCCGAGAAGATACGGTTCGGCTGAGCCGTCTTTAAAATAGGCTTCTTAAGTGCGAACAAATTCGGGGGATTTTCATGCTCCCGCTGCTACGCCAACATTTATCAGCGCTCCTGAATTCCACAGACCGGTTGTGTTTTTTGGGGTCCGTCTGCGGCCCCGTGCACGTAATCGTGGTTTAGTGCGGCGACAATGGTTTTGTCGTCGTTTCTGCTTGTCCTCCCGCACTTTTTGACCTCATCATTTCACGTCCCGGCGCCGATGAGACGCCGCATCTGACGGCTTCCTACCATCTTTCCATATCAGGGTGAAGCCCAGCTGGAAGAGTTGGCGGGCGTAGCTGTCTGCGTGCCGAGGGCCGAGGCAGGACAGGAGCTGGGGTGGCACGCCGGACACCGAGGAGTGGACGTGGACGCTGGAGAGCAGCCGGTAGTGCTGACTCAGCAGGCCGTGCAGCACCAGCAGGGTCAGGGGCGGCTGGGCCGGGTTGGCATTGATGACAATGTCACGCAGCGCGCCCCGGTCCTGGTGACGAGAGCGGGACAAGAGGTCACGAGATGCAGACTCGACATCGAACGCTCCAACACTCACGAAGCTGCGATCGGCCCGCGCCCTCTGGAAGCTTCCGCGACAATTCCATTCAACAGGTTCGACGTGTTGGAGGACTTCTTATCACGTGGGACGCCACATGGTTACAATAGGTGTGCCTGGGAGCACGCCAGCAGTCTTCTGCTATTTGGAGGCCTACCTTGCCCAGTAGTGTGTCCAGGTCTGCGGTGCATCTGAAGGTTGTGCTGCCGGGGGCTTGAGAGGTGAGGCCGCTGCTGACTGTCAGGTCCAGGTCAGCGTCCGGAGTGGTGACCGTCTTGGCCAGACCCTCCACGGCCGCTTTCAGCTCATATAATTTCCGCATTATTTCATCTTGCCGCGCCTCCAGGGCTTTGACTGATGGGTCCAAATCACCGTTCTGTGGGAATGAGAATTGCTTGATTTTGTCCAAATCATAAACAAGATCCATCTCCGGCCCCGAGCAGCTTTATGACTCCATTAATGTCGCACTCCACTCTTTCCCCTCATCAAAGTTCACAGGAATGCAATGCAAAGATAAACGCTGCATTATCGATGGGAAACAGTCAATTTCTAAATCACACGCTTGCATTTCTACCTTTACCACCTCTGCGTTTTCCCAGACGGCATTTACAAGCTTGTATCTTCATCCATCCATCCAGAACAGAAGGTTACGACCAAGCTGTCTGACAGGCCGACACTGTCCACTACTGAGCGGCTGCGGTCCGGCGCCTCCAACGGGGAGGCTGCCGGTCCGACTGCCGGTCCGACTCCCGGTTCCTTCTGTCTGCGCACCGAAAAGACATGAGGCAAGACACTCAAGCCCCAGTTGCTCCCGACGGTGGGTGACATCCGTGTGTGTGTGTGTGTGTGATGAAAGTGCTATATAAAGAGGGAGCATGCATGCCGACGAGTTGTTGCATCACCCAGGCGTGAAGCGGCTGGAGGCTAGCAGGTTAGCATAGCCGGCTAGCCTAGCTTGGCTCTGCCGCGCATGGCGCTAAAAAAATAAGTCTTCCGGCGGTAATGAATAACACAATTCGAGAACAGGATATAAGAAAAGGGGAAATTTTCGAAAAGAGTCCGGGTGCCGTTTACCTGGAGCGGGTGTGCGGCGGCGCAGCTGCCCGCCGTCTGTGCGTGGATGTTCGGTAGCTTGTACATGCAGGTCGGTGTGTCGATGTTCGCGGTTCCACCGCAAACCGGTTTCACCTGATACATGGGCATGGCCGCGGCGCGCACACGCACACAGAAAGGGCTAAAATTCCACGACGCGGAAATCTTCCACGGATGTCTGATGTTGACAGGCAGCAGCGGCGGTGGCACCGGAAGGAGGCCGCGGTGATGCCATTTCCGGGCGGTCAGAAGCGGAAGGGTCAGATCGAACGCTACTTCCGCCGGAAGTACGAGAGGAGTTTAAAAGAAAACATTTTGGATTATTTATTTTAACTATCATAGTTTTTGTAATGGAAAAAGGGCTGGTTTTAAATACAGATGTGGGGGAAAATAAAAAAAATCAACATTGAAAACGTTTTTCTGTTATAGCACCTTTCAAACACTAGAGGGCGCCAGATCCCAAAGCTTAATTTTCAAGTTCTGCCACTGTTGAGATGAGAACAACTTTATTTATCCCGAAGGAAATTGTTGTGCTTAGAGTTTCAAGTAAAAACATAACAGTAATAGATAATAGTAGAAAGGAGGAAGAATAAGAAATACAATGAAATATGAATTGTCTTAACTGTAACTACAAAGATTGAAGATTCCCTGCAGGTTAGATCTTTTTCTGTCACCCTTCTAGCTTTTGTGATTGTCGTGTACTTTTCTACTTCTTGCTCGTCAGACACATTCCCACGCATCAAACGTATACTGTGCTCTCACGGTTCTGCAACGGCCTCGCTGATAGTTACTATTCCCCAAATCATTTGAGTGCATCATGTACTTCTCATGCCTTCTCATGTATTCACTTTTTTACTCCTGTGTTTAAAAGGGACTCAGGCTAACCAATGCACAGAATCCACCTGGACGATAAGCAGACACGTCCTCTGTCTGTTTGTCTGCGCTCCCACGTATACGACCGGACCTCTAGCATCATCCACCATCGGCCAGGAGATCCGGAGCCCCGCCTTGGACCTGCAGGGCGAGGAGGGCCGTGTGTCTGCATACACATAATGCAAATATAGCCTTTTATTGAGCTGTGTATGTTATCATGGTTGTACTCTCCCGGGGCCACGGATCCGGTCTGGGATCGAGTGCCTGCGGAGCCGTTTGACCTTCTTCTTCTCAGGAGCCGGTGTGGGAGCATCTTCTGCTGAACCAGTCGCCTCCTTGCAATGACGTGGTGACAGAAGGTGAGCTATTATGGTTGTGTGTATTTGTGAACTTTGAACATTCAGTGGAGGACTGTCTTTAATTCACACTTGAAAACTGGCAAGGAGAATCCCCTGTGGACCCGCGCAGCGGTTCAGAGCCTGGAGCACCGGATGGAGAGGAGGACCTGCCTCGGGTCAGGACACGGGTGTTTCTCTGGGTCACGTTCACGAGCGAGGGTAGGATGGAGCTCGGCCTGGACGGGCGGAGCCGCGCCTCAATGATTTGAACGCCGCCGTGGTGAAGACTGAGCCGAGCCGGGTCGACGGGTCCACTCGTCATCCACCTGAAGTCGCCAGCTTCGAGTCGTGACTGATAAAACAGCCTGATTGAAAGGAATGACGGGAGTCTCTGCCAGAGGGTGGTGAGGGTTGGTGTTTGAGGGACAGGGGGTCATCTTTTGGGTGCGACCGGGTCGGAGGGATATCGTATCCCGAGAACATCTCCGGCTCCCCCAGGAAGAGCTGCAGTGTGAGGACTCACAGGCGGCTGAGCGGTGGGAGGGTGAACGGGTGAATGAATGAGCCAACGGCATCACACCGCCATCCTGTTTCACACATCAGGAAATACTATGTTTACTGAAAGAAAGAAATAGATATATTTGGATATGTTCCTCTGGAAAGGCTGGTCAAGCTGGAGGTGTGTCAACTCCCGAGGTTCGGATCAACGCCCACATCTACAAACGTTAATCTGTAGTCCAAACGGATTCAACAGAAACACTTGGAAAGGTCTTGTGTTGAGAGATTGTTTGTCCAACTTCTTCAGCAAACAGTGGAGGCGGTGTAGACTGTAACAGACCTCATATAATGGGACGTATGGCCATGAAAAACCATCATCAGAAGGTCCATCGTATCCTTTTCTTGTTGATTTGATATTATTCAATGCAATTCAATTCACTAATCCTCAGGTATTTCATGAATGAAGCGTTGGTACAAAATGACAGGAGTAGGTGTTGCACGGTGTTGGGATCCGGGGCGAAGGCTCTGGGTTCGGCTCCCGTCGCCTCTGATCTCGTTAGAGCAGGTGAGTGATTCTGGCCGGGAGCGCCGGCACACCTGGTGCTGATCAGGCCTCGTCAGGCGGAGACAAGAGGAGCCTGTGGTCAGACTGCTGCTTGTTCCTCGCTAGTTCGTCGCTGCCTTTTTGATGCAAGCCTGCATTCTTTGTCTTGCGTTTCCCCGTCGGCCTGATGGGTGAGGGTCGTCTCCTCGCCGCCGCCCGACGGGGTCGTCGCCTCACCCAGCCCCGGGTCCCCAACGGGGTCGTCTCCTCGCCGCCACCCGCCGGGTCGTCTCCTCGCCGCCACCCGCCGGGTCGTCTCCTCGCCGCCGGCCGACTGGTCTTCTTCTCACCGACGGGGTCGTCGCCTCACCCAGCCCCAGGTCCCCGACGGGGTCGTCTCCCCCTCGCCGCCGGGTCGTCTCCCCCTCGCCGCCACCAGCCGGGTCGTCTCCCCCTCACCGCCACCAGCCGGGTCGTCTCCCCCTCACCGCCACCAGCCGGGTCGTCTCCCCCTCGCCGCCAACCCCGGGTCCCTGACGGGTCGTCTCCTCGCCGCCACGAGACGGGTCGTCTCCTCGCTGCCACCCGCCGGGTCGTCTCCTCGCCGCCAGCCGACGGGTCTTCTTCTCGCCGACGGGGTCGTCGCCTCACCCAGCCCCGGGTCCCCCTCGCCGCCACCAGCCGGGTCGTCTCCCCCTCGCCGCCAACCCCGGGTCCCTGACGGGTCGTCTCCTCGCGGCCACGAGACGGGTCGTCTCCTCGCCGCCACCCGACGGGTCTTCTTCTCGCCGACGGGGTCGTCGCCTCACCCAGCCCCGGGTCCCCCTCGCCGCCACCAGCCGGGTCGTCTCCCCCTCGCCGCCACCAGCCGGGTCGTCTCCCCCTCGCCGCCACCAGCCGGGTCGTCTCCCCCTCGCCGCCACCAGCCGGGTCGTCTCCTCCTCGCCGCCACCCGACGGGTCTTCTTCTCGCCGACGGGGTCGTCGCCTCACCCAGCCCCGGGTCCCCCTCGCCGCCACCAGCCGGGTCGTCTCCCCCTCGCCGCCAACCCCGGGTCCCTGACGGGTCGTCTCCTCGCGGCCACGAGACGGGTCGTCTCCTCGCCGCCACCCGACGGGTCTTCTTCTCGCCGACGGGGTCGTCGCCTCACCCAGCCCCGGGTCCCCCTCGCCGCCACCAGCCGGGTCGTCTCCCCCTCGCCGCCACCAGCCGGGTCGTCTCCCCCTCGCCGCCACCAGCCGGGTCGTCTCCCCCTCGCCGCCACCAGCCGGGTCGTCTCCTCCTCGCCGCCACCCGACGGGTCTTCTTCTCGCCGACGGGGTCGTCGCCTCACCCAGCCCCGGGTCCCCCTCGCCGCCACCAGCCGGGTCGTCTCCCCCTCGCCGCCACCAGCCGGGTCGTCTCCCCCTCGCCGCCACCAGCCGGGTCGTCTCCTCCTCGCCGCCACCCGACGGGTCTTCTTCTCGCCGACGGGGTCGTCGCCTCACCCAGCCCCGGGTCCCCCTCGCCGCCACCAGCCGGGTCGTCTCCCCCTCGCCGCCACCAGCCGGGTCGTCTCCCCCTCGCCGCCACCAGCCGGGTCGTCTCCTCCTCGCCGCCACCCGACGGGTCTTCTTCTCGCCGACGGGGTCGTCGCCTCACCCAGCCCCGGGTCCCCCTCGCCGCCACCAGCCGGGTCGTCTCCCCCTCGCCGCCAACCCCGGGTCCCTGACGGGTCGTCTCCTCGCGGCCACGAGACGGGTCGTCTCCTCGCCGCCACCCGACGGGTCTTCTTCTCGCCGACGGGGTCGTCGCCTCACCCAGCCCCGGGTCCCCCTCGCCGCCACCAGCCGGGTCGTCTCCCCCTCGCCGCCACCAGCCGGGTCGTCTCCTCCTCGCCGCCACCCGACGGGTCTTCTTCTCGCCGACGGGGTCGTCGCCTCACCCAGCCCCGGGTCCCCCTCGCCGCCACCAGCCGGGTCGTCTCCCCCTCGCCGCCAACCCCGGGTCCCTGACGGGTCGTCTCCTCGCGGCCACGAGACGGGTCGTCTCCTCGCCGCCACCCGACGGGTCTTCTTCTCGCCGACGGGGTCGTCGCCTCACCCAGCCCCGGGTCCCCCTCGCCGCCACCAGCCGGGTCGTCTCCTCCTCGCCGCCACCCGACGGGTCTTCTTCTCGCCGACGGGGTCGTCGCCTCACCCAGCCCCGGGTCCCCCTCGCCGCCACCAGCCGGGTCGTCTCCCCCTCGCCGCCAACCCCGGGTCCCTGACGGGTCGTCTCCTCGCCGCCACCCGACGGGTCTTCTTCTCGCCGCCACCCGACGGGTCTTCTTCTCGCCGACGGGGTCGTCGCCTCACCCAGCCCCGGGTCCCCGACGGGGTCGTCTCCCCCTCGCCGCCACCAGCCGGGTCGTCTCCCCCTCGCCGCCACCAGACGGGTCGTCTCCTCCTCGCCGCCACCAGGTCCCCGATGGGTCGTTCCTCGCCACCAGCCGACGAGTCGTCTCCTCGCTGCCACCCGCCCCAGGTCCCCACTGGGGTCGTCACATTGCCGCCACCAGACGTGTCGTCGCCTCGGCCCCCGGGTGTCCGACGGGTTGTCGCCTTCTTTGGTCCCTCAGCCTACAACAATAGAACACTAACCCCTGCGTGGATCAGCTGACTCAGCTTCTCCTGAGCCTTCTCCTGGTCCACCTCCTCCTGGAGGTCCCCACTGCTCTGTCAGAAGGTGGCAAGGACCCGGGAGACTGAGATGTTCGCTCCCCTGCACCCGAGAACTTCTCAAGAGGTAGGCTATTGTGAGGGATTTCTTCTACGCTGCACCCCGGCCTTTAATCGGCCCCTATACTGCTTCCCCAATGATGATGCCGAGATTCAGTTTATCCTCGGCCTCCTTATCGGCGAGGCCCTAAGATGGGCTGAGGTTGCATATTCAAGAGTTCTTTCAGAAATTTAGGCAAACCGCCCAGTCCAGAGATCTTCAGGCGCTCACTTAAGGTCAGCGAATGGTTTCCGACTTTGCCGTTGAGTTCAGGACTCTTGCGGCGGCGTGTTGGTGGCTCTTCTGTGCTGAAGACCTTTTTCATGCCCTCAATGAGACCAGGAAGAATGACTTCGCCCCCTTGGACGAGCCTGAGGACCGAGAGGGGCCGAATATCCTTGGCGACCCGCCTCGATCTGCTGAGGGAGAGGAAAAAGCAAATAGGTGAACAGCGGGTTGGTTAGGCATCGAACTCACCAGTCGCGGTCTAGCTGAATATAGATGCAAAGTTTTTGGGCGGGCCTAGATTATGGTGGCTTGCTGTGGAAGTAGAGTTGAAGTGTAGAAGCTTGGGTTAAGGGGGTTGTCATGGCAATGGGGTGTCCTACGTTGGAACGAAGGAGCACCTTAGTGGGGTTACCTGGGCTGGAATGTGAAAAGGGGAGGCTAAACGAGAGTGAAACCTGTTGGATCCCGTGAGCGGAGGCTTGGGGCTGCTTCTGGTGGTGGGTCTCCTGGTTTGGAGGGTGCAGATGGGCCTGGACCGTGGGTGCAAATCAATTTTGGTATTGATCCCAGGACGATGTGTAAAAGGTTGCGTCTGAGGCCCCCTCTGCTGTTCAGAGATGGGTTTTTGGTTTTGACGAAGATGGCTTCTTTGACCCCTCACCGTCTGTCTTCTCTTGGGGTTGGAAACATACCGGTGTATGCAGTTTGTTCAAACACCCTTCGGAGTTTCTCTGAAACCCTAACATCATGCGGTATGATGATCTTTTGTTCATCTTCCTCTGTTCTACATTCCCGCGCCCGGTTTCTGAATTGGCGACAGCCCGATATGGGTAGCCAGAGGATCCGAGGCTTTCCTAACCTGCATCTCAGGCTTGCTTCCTTCCGTGGCCTGTTGATGTAAAGTTCTGAGTACCCCCAGTTTGTGCTCAAGGGGGTGGTGTGAGTCAAAGTAGATCAGAATTGCTCTATTTACAAAGTCATTTTGCAACAACAAGAAATTTGCTTTGGTCAGCAACGCTGAACAGACGACATGTAACACGCGCTAAATGGGAGCAGGACGATCATGGCTGGTTGTGCAAAATGGCATGTTGACTTAAATGAAAGCGGTAAAACACCTCTTCAAAGCAATAACAAAAATAATTCAGTCTTTTGTCCAAAAATAAATTCCAAACCGTATCCCCAAAAAATTGTATCACCCAATGACTGAGTTGAGTCAATGATAGTGCTCTTATTTGGAGCCTCATCTGTTAAAGTGATCCAATATCAGGTTCCTCTGAGGAACTCGCATGGTGGCCACACTGCTTTCTTGACCGTCCTCGGTCTTCACTGGGCTCGCCATCTTGATCGGAATCTGCCGCTCACCAGAAAACCAATCCGAGTTCTCCATACGATAACTGTCACGGTCTCGCTTTCTCGCGTCAAACTTTGCTTTGGGTTTAAAGGTGATTTTAAAAGACTAAGTGGATAGAAAATAATCAGTTTTAAGGAATTTCTCCAATTCAAGAGCGGGGAGCTCATGTTGTTCAAAGCAGGGCTGACTAGGCAAAAAGAATCCAGTTAATTCTCTGGGCAGCTGGTGCGCCATCTAATGTAATTCTTTGATTACTGCATCGAAGTCTCCCTGTATTCAGAGGGGTTACACCCCCCCGCTCTGCATGAGTGGCGTCATGTCAAGCATCAGTCTGCAGAGCACGAATAGGAGAAACTCCAGAATCCTTGATGGCATTTCACTAAGGGAGCTTTTCAAGAGACTTTGTGCCAAAGAGATTTCGAGTTTCCTCACTCGTGGTAGTGAGAACGACCAGAGGGTCTGCGTGTCCTTTCTGATCCATGTTTAGTGTCAGTGGGTTTCGGTTGTTCTCAGTATCTATGTGTGTCTATCGTCTTGATCGGTGCTTTGCCAAATGTCAACAGCAGCGTCCGTTTCATGGCTCTCCGGGATGACGTGGGACGTCTCCACAGCAGCTGAAGAGCCACTTGTCGCCTCCACTTCAACAGGAAGTTGTTCATTCGCACTCTCAGGTTCCTCTGTTCCAACTGCTACAGGAGGGTCTCGGAGGGTCGTGGTTCTCAAGAGTCTGAGCTTGGCTTAGCCTGGTTCTTGGCCGCTGGGCTTTTGTCTTGATTCATCTTCTTCGGCCTCACACAAGTAGAAGATCCCTATGCAGAGTTTGGACGGGGCATCTCCATCCATGGGTTCCACTGTATACACTAGAAGGTCTCCCTTCCTTCTCAGGACTGCACATAGTAGATTCCCATTTATCTGCAAGTCTGTTTATTTCTCAGCCGCAAATTTCATACAAGTACTTTAACACCTTGCTCGACATTAGACTCACCTTGTCAAAACGGTGCTTGTTTTGCTCAGCGACTTTCTGTGAAATCCCCTTTGCTCTCTGATGCTTTCTTCAAGCAGTGATTTCAGAGCTTTCACAGATTAAGAATGGGGGCACAATTCTTACCAGGCAAACAGAATACAAGGTCTACTGGAGTCTTGGTTGGCGCCCAAACGTTGACTTGTGGGCGAAAACCAGTGACCTTGTTCTTGGTACAATTCTAGGCATGGGTCAGGTTTCACATTGTCTCCAGTGATTTTTCTTGTCAGTCAAGGTACCTATCATGCCTAAAAGAGTTTGATTGAAATGTTCTAGGGTTCCTCCAGGTTCATCTTAGGGTTTCCCCTAAGATGATAGGGGCTGGTGCGCGCTTTGGTGATACTGCCAAGGGCACAGGGTTCTTTAATGAGTTGGGATTCATAGTCCCTGCCTCGGTCACCAAGCAGGCGTTCTGGGAGCCCATAATGCATGAAGAACTGCTCCCAGAGTGACTTTGCAACTGTTTTAGTTTTCTAGTCTTTTGTATGGCTGGCGACGGAATACTTAGTAAAATGATCAATAATAACTAGGATGTCTTGCATAGTGTGACTATCAGAGGACAGATAATCCATGTATACCAGTTCCATGGGCGGGTTGTTTGGATATTCACAGGACATGCTGACTTTTCAGGTGGCGTTTTCCCTCAGACGGTCGTCCCAAAGTGTGGGGCAACAAGTCTGCGGAGGTTCTGAGTCCTCCAGGTCACGGCGAATTCTTGTCTCTGCAACCGGACTGGAAGACGTTTCAGCCCTCGTTAGAGAGGCTTCTTCAGTTCTAATGAAACCCCATCTCTGAACAGAGGAGGCCTCAGATGCAACCCTGCACAAACCTACCCATGTGCACCTCCAAACAACCAGGAGCAGCTTCCACACGAGCCTCAGCTCACGGGTTCCAACATGTTTCACGCTTTTGTTTTGGCTTCACCTTTTCACACTCCAATCCAGGTAATCCCACTGACTGTTGCAACGAAGGACACTCCATTGCCATGGCAACCCCCGAAAACCTAGTTTCTGCAGATCAACTCTTCCGCTTACATAACGAGCCCCCATGATCTAGACCCGCCCAACACTTGGCAGTTCTATCCAGGGGGAGTGAGGGATGAAATATCTTCAAATGAAGAAGTTCAAGCCCTGTTGCAAAGACAAGAAGTCACCATGACGTGATGAGGCAGAACCTCCACAGACATAAAGCTCTCGCTTCCTCGCCGCCCTTATGATTGCACATTAAATCTTTTCCCTGAGAAGCTGCTACCTGACAGTCGCCATTTAATATTCCTCATGTGGAAGGAGAAGCCATGGAGAGATCCATCCACCCCTCCTCTCCCCTGGGGTAGTTCTTGTTTGGAAGGACTGCTTGCTCTACGCCTGTAAGCCGTCTTGCACCGGCTTCTCCGCTGGCCGCCAACAAGACCACCTCTTCGTGGCTTTCTGAAGCCAACTCGGGCTTCCTGGACCCCGTCCTATGTCCCTCCACTGGCTCCTGGTCGCCGCCCGCATCACGTTCAAGACCCTGGTGCTCGCCTACCGGGCGGTGAACGGGACAGATCGTCTTCTCTCCGATCTGCCACCTCATCACTCAGAGCCCCCGGACGCCGATCCAACCGGTCTCTGCTCTTCCTGGTCTCGGCTCCTCGGTGGTGGAACGAACTCCCGAAAAGGTCAGAATCGCAGGGTCGCTGCCCATCTTTTGCCGTGAGCTGAAAACATACCTCTTCACCAAGCAGTACTCTACTAATTGCGCTTGGGGGGGGGCAAACAAAAAAAGTGTGGTTCTGGGATGGCTATTTGGTTGAGTTGTCACTTCTGATTACTGGTACTGGATCTTTGGTGACTGAATTGCACTTTTTGTAAGTCACTTTGGATAAGTGTCTGCCCAGTGACTAATGTAATGAGGTGGCGGCTCTCCCAGGCTACCGTCCTCGTCCCACCCAATCCTCACAAACAATTCGTGCTTGAGATTAATGCCTCTGAAGCGGGTCGGTGCAGTCCTTTCCCGACACCAGGACTCTGACAGAAAGCTTCACCTTCGTGCCTTTCGGTCCCGCGGGTTACCTCTGGCCGAGAGGAACTATGACTTGGGGAATCGAGAACTTCTTGGCATCAAGCTTGGTTTGGAGGAGTGGCGACATTAGTCGGAGGGTGCTGAGTCTCTGGGGCTAATCTGGACTGATCACAAAAACCTGGCTTACCTTCAGTCGGCCAAACCTTAACTCTCATCAATCCTGTTGGTCTCCTTTTCCCGGTTCAACCTCCATCTCGTATCGTTCAGGTGCCCAAAACATGAAGCCCGACGCTCTTTCCCGTCAGTTCTCCAGGGACACCGACGAGACCCCAGCTTCCATCCTGCCGTCCAACAACACCGTTTATCTCCTCGGGCCACTGAAGATGTCATCGATAACTGGTCCGCCCGGCATAACGGACGTCCCCACTTCTGTCTGCGCTCGTCTCCTCCACGGGGTCCACTCTGCCGAGTTTTCTGCCCATCCAGGTGTCGGCTGAACCATTGGCCTGATAAAGCCAAGGGGGGAAACCCTGCACACTCCGTCCCATGGATTGTTGATTCCCGTCGGCCGGGGATGGCAATCCCCGGTGGATTGGGAGGACTATGGTCCGGAGGGCCGCTCTTAGGTGCCTCACTCTGATCCATTCTCTTAACGGATTGCCGCTCTTCCTTCGCGTCTTGTTCCTCTGGACCGCCAGGTGGCGACAGTTGGCGGCGACGGGTGATGCCGGGATTTGGGGCTCTGGGTGAAGCCGCCCTCGGCAGCGAGCCGGATCCAGCAGGTGAGTGAATCCAGCTGGGGGCGCCGGCACGCCTGTGGCTGATCAGGAGGATCTGAGGATCCTGCCGCCAGCCCTGCGATGCCAGGAAGCTGGTTGTTCCTCGCTGGTTCATTGGCCGCTGAGTTCTTTGTCTTTCGCTTCCTCACTGGTTCCTGATGGTGGACGCCTCTCACGACTGGCTCCTGGTTCCTGAGAACCCTGCCCCAGCACAGCTCTCCAGTCACCTTCCTCCTCAATAAACCCTTAAGACGCCCGACCTTCTGCGTGTCCTTGCATTTGGGTCAAACACACCAAACATGACACACAGTGACGAGAGTGTTTTTATGTGCGTGATGTAGATGAACACTTATTCCCTGTAAGGTGAGGCTTAACTGTAGTCGCCCAACTGGTGCACAGATGTACCTTTTGTGATTTCAGTCCCGCCGTGAGCTCGTCCGTCCGTCCGCCAGACGGGCGCGGCGCCTTCACGTTCAAACCCCGACTCCGAGCGGCCACGAAAAACTCATCGATTAGCGGCTATCCAAACAAAAGGTGTGTTAAAAATAGATCCTGAGAATTCACTGATACGTGCAGAGCCTCTCATTAATTCATGAGGGGAAGCTGCACACAGACCTGGGATGCAGAGGCCCGGCGCTGCTGCCTGTTGAGGAAGCCGGGCGGTGCTGTCATGCCCTGCATTATGAATAGAGTTCCTGCACACAAAGCCCATTCAGTCCTCCCAACACGCCACTTAAATCTTTCAGGACGGCCGTGGCCGCTCAGACTATCGGGTGGCAACATCTCTGATACCTCCATCGTCGTGGAGCAGCGGCGTCGGTCAACTATTAGCCGGCGCGCGCCGGAAGTTCCCCGATGCCGTTGCTTCCCCCGGATCGTCGGAGCGCATCGGTTTATCGGCTAAAGATGGGACGCACATTAAAGTTTCACATGGACTTAATCAGTAAGGCGAGCCTGACTCTCCCTCCTTCATATGAGTTTTTAGGGACAATGAGGCGCAGACATCAATTATTGAGGCGCTGAGCAGACAGTCGGGCCGCCGTCCCTCCTCGCCGGGAACGTGGACATCGGAGGTGAATTCATTTCCTTAGTCTCTGCGACCCCTACACACCCCTGACTCATTGGAAAGACCGTGTGTGTGTGTGTGTGTGTGTGTGTGTGTGTGTGTGTGTGTGTGTGTGTGTGTGTGTGTGTGTGTGTGTGTGTGTGTGTGTGCTGGACCTGCCTCCCAGGTGTGCTTGAGGTGGAGCAGCTGCAGGCGTGTCGCTGAGAATTATTGCACTTAAGCCTGTGTTTATTTATGTTGAACGCAGCCGACCCGCGTCTGTAAACACACACTTTGCGAGTCCGTCCTCTGTATTTATTTATCTGGATTTGCTTTGCCGCTCTTCCTCGGCTCCTTGAACCCGCAGTCCTTTTGTCGCCTACCAGTCACGACGGGAGCAAATGACAGGGACCCGCCGGTTACGAATAACAACAGTGGAGCTCGATAAACACGTCTTTGGTATTTGTGTTTATGAAATTCAAATTAAAGTTAGCGGTTCAAAGAGATTGAAGATTCAAAGTGTTTGTCGTTCGTACAGTGTGGAGACGTGTTTCCCCGGACAATGAATTTCTTGCTTTGCTGTCCGCAGGGCATTTGGATTTGCGACTGGCGAGGTGCAGGTGGAAGGGTGAGTGCACTTTAAGAACGGACATTAGTTGCAATAGAAAAGTTGTCCTGATGGAGGAGTCCACTTTGTTTGAGGGGAAAAAAAACCACATGCAACTGCAAGCGCGCCAACACGTCTGCCACGGAGGCCGTGAATACGCAAGGAAGCGCCGCGACCTCCTCAAGTCAGATGTAGATAAACTGAATTAGACCCAGATCCCGTGTTCTTGAACATGCAGAATCACTCATTAGATTCATTATGAATGAAAATAAAGACGCCGTCGTCGCGAAGCTTCTACAGTGAAGCTGCTCGATCAGCTGCTATTGATCCCCGATGGCGGGATGAGTTGGAGGTGTGTGACGGGCAGAAGCCCGGCGTGAACGGTGAAAACAGTCATGAGGTCACGCTCTGCCACCGCCGGCCTACAAGGACCAGCAGCGCCGCGGACCTCCCGGGCCCCCCTGCCCTTGGATCCAGGTGATCTGCTGTCACCCGATCTTCTCCCGCCGTCCCACAGCTCATGTTTCCTTCCTGCTCAGCGCAACGTCCTGCACGAGAACCCCCGGCTTCTGTTTCCCCGTGGCTTCCCCGACCTCCCCGACACGTATGCGGCGCGGCCCAAAGCACCCCGTGATGATCTTCTCATCCGTCCAGACAGCTGACCAACGTTGATGGTAACTTGGAGAACCTCCAGAGAGGAGCTGGAGCTGAGAGAAGCTGCGTGGTCGTCCGCCCCGCAGATCCCATCACAAACACGACCGCGGCTCAGGAGACGGAGCTCCGCACGCCCATCTTCCAAAGAGATGAGTCTCTCCGCTGGAGTCGTATTTTCCAGACTCGGCGTCGGCGGCTCCACCTCCCGTTAATGCCAGGGTGTCCCGTGGGTTCGCCTCTGTGGAGCCGAGGTTCCCGTCTCCTCCGGCGCCTCTCAGAGGACGAGGAGCTGCCAAGTGCTCGTTAGTTCAAATCCCGCCAATCCTTTAAGTACAGAGCGGGAGAAGTGTTATTTGAGGTGCACGAAGGTCCTCGGAGCTCCGGGTCTGGACCGTCGCTGTCAGATCTCATCCTGGTGGACCCAGTTTGTTCCCTCCTTTCAGATGTTTCACCTCTCCTTCGCTGAAGAGCCTCGGGATGAGAGGAGGAACATCTGCAAGGAGACAAAGCAAGGCCAGAGGCCGACAGAAGATCTGACAGCAAGTTTAATCAAAGGGGAGGTGGAGCCACGCCTCCATCTGGGAGACGGACAAGGCTTTGAAATGAATTCTAATCAGCTGCACTGTCTGGACCAGACTAGGACCAGACCAGGACCAGACTGGGACCAGAGTCTCCCTCCTCACCCAGACCCGTGAATTGTCATGCTGTGTGTTTAGCAGCTTAACACAGTTTGGTGCTCACTGCTGCAGTTTTCCTGGATACTTAACCAAATTACACACCTGTGTGTGTGTGTGTGTGTGTGTGTGTGTGTGTGTGTGTGTGTTCTCAGGGTGCATCAGGGTTCAGCTGGGTTTGCTCCCAGAGCTGGAGATCAGGTATCACCTGATCCGGCCCCCAGGTGACCGTCAAGGTCGCTCCTGCGACTTTCCAGTGGCGTCAATAGATGTATTGATCAGGGGGAGGGCGTGCACGTGGGCCCGATCGGTTCACGTGGAAGATTTCCCTTCTTACGCCCCCTTTGTCAGCACAGTCCCTCCTTTATTTCACTCGCCGGAGCTCAGATTGGATGCACGCAGACAGAATCACTGTGCTCACTCGGGTTTTATCACTTTATTTAAGGGTGAAGTCAAGGTGCACCAGGCAGATATACATATATCTATATATATACATGTGTATATATATATATATATATATATATACATACATGGAGATACATCTATATGCATAAATATGTATCCATACATATGCCTTCATGAGGTCTGTAAAACATGACAGAGAAAAGAGTGTTGCAAAATGTGTTTAAAAAAATTCAAAACGTCTTCTCCGCCAGGTGGAGGCGTCCAGCTGAGCTTAGAGAGCAGGAGATGTTAGCGGGGGGTCGGGGCGCCGTCAGGCTGGGCGCGGACGGCGAGTCCACGTTCAGGACAAAACCATGGCCTGGAACTCTGGAGGGAGACAAACACAGTGAGACAGCTGCCTCCTTCTGCAAAAATAACCACAAAGAACCACTTCTTACCGCGTATAACGTATGTAACCATATAGTAACCACTTATTACCACATATAACCAACTCTAACCATATCTGGCGACATAGAACCAGGTGTAACCAGAGTGTAAGTGTGACCCCGCGCAGCGGCGGCGGCAGGTCACTGCTGTCCTAGAATTTGAGATCTTGTTCTGGGGTTTTACTCCAGGTTTGTATTCCAGGGACCCGGCGGACAGAACTTTGCTGGTGGACGGAGACATGCGGAAGGTGTGGTCTCGCCGTCCGTGCGCACGCAGTCACCACACGTGCGCAGCCTCACCGTCGGCGCCGATCCTGCCGTCGCTGTCGTCGTCGGCGGCGCACAGGAAGGCCTTGGTCTCCGTGTCCGTCAGAACACGAGCCCCCGGGGAGAACCTCTGCAGGAAGAACCTGCCGGGCAGAAGATCCGCACACACACACAGCTTAGACAGACGACGACCAACAATGAGCGGCACAACACACTCACACACACACACACAGTGTTGCTGTTGTTGTGTTCACTCATTAGGCTTGAACTAGTATGAAGGTAAAGACCTTCTGCTAACTTGATAGCATCTCACGAAGAGGAGTGTTCTCTGGTGTGTGGAGGTGTGTGTAGGTGTGTGTAGGTGTGTGGTGGTGTGTGGAGGTGTGAGAGAGCAGCCACACTCTCCCCACAGGTGAGAATGAGACGGGGCTGCAGTCGCTCACTTCAGCTCCTCCTCCTCGATGTAGCCGCTGCCGTCGTTGTCCAGGATCCCAAACACCTTCTTCACGTCCTGGGGGCTCTTCTTGCTGAGGCCGCACATCTGGAAGAACTTCTTGGGGCAGAAGGAGTCCGGCGCTGAGCGGAGAGAAGGTCAGGTCAGTGAATTTGATTTCGATATCTCAGCGGACGACCTTCTGGGTCCCGATGCGGCCGTTCTTTCCACAGGTGTAATGAAGGCGTCGTGATGACGGAGGAGAAGCGGCGGGCGGCGGCGGAAGCCGATACCTTGGCAGTCCTTGACGGCGCCGTCGATGGCGTCGGCAGAGAGGATGGATGAGAGCGACATGGTGTTCCTGCGGGAAGCGAGAACCGGGTGAGTGTTCGGGCCGCGGCGCTCGGACGGCGTCCGGGCGATCCTCCTCGCGTCTCCCGACCCCATCCTTTCCCCGAACCCCCCGAAGAGCCCCGAGGGGACCACGGACGGGAATCCCGCGACCGTCGGGGTCGTCGGGCTCCGAGACTCACCGTGCGAGGAGATCCCGGCGGAGGCTGGTACTGCAGACGGAGAGGCGACGCTGAGTGGAGCCTGCCGCCGCCGGCCGGGGTTTTATAGCGCCGCCGGCGAGGACAAAGGGCTTTGCTTGAGTTACCTGTGCGTGGATCAGGTTCTGAGCGCCCGCCCCCGATCCGGTTTCCCCGCTACCTAATTAACCTTTGCCGCCCCCCCGCCGGGCGGAGGGGCCGGCCCCGGCTCACGCGCCGCCCCTCGTTCTGCCCCGTTCTTCTGCTCCGTCCTCCACCCCCTCCATCCACCTCCACATCTACAGAGCACAGGGAGGATGCCCCCCCCCCCCGCCCCCGTGCACTGATATTAGCTTACAGCACACCTCCCTCCGGTCAGGGACGCCTTTTTTGCAGAAACTGAAAAGCCGAGAGACGGCGAGAGAAAGACGCGTCATCGTTTCTGCTCGGGCAAATCAGCGTCTCTGCCGATTGGATGATCCTCGGAGGTCAGGAGACACCCGCTCCCTCCGCCGACGCTCCTCTGGACTCCGCCCGTCCCGACCCGCTGCTCGGGCGGAGTTCAGGTGATCTTCCTCCAGATGTAGGTCACGGCTTGGGTGTCAGAGCCTTTGACCTTCCCGCCCTCTCCCGGTCCGGAGCCGCCGGCGAAGGCCGCCGAGGTCACCCTGCCGCGGCGCTGGACATGATGATGATGCTGTTGCGTGATGTGCACAATCTCCTCATCGGGGTATTGAGTCACGCTAGGCCACGACCGCCGGTGTTCGATTTGCAAACCGAGCTCCCGGGCGCGCAGAGGGAACCGGGGGCCCCGTGCTCGCACTCGGAGCCCCTAAGGGACGGGCCCGAGGCCCCCCGAGGCCCCCGAGGGCCCCCGAGCCTCAGGGGCCACCTTCACGCCGCCGAGGTGATGTCCAGGAACAGGGGAGCGATGAAGTTGAAACTCCGTAGAGCCATCAACTTTAAGGCCGGCGGACACGGAGGCTCTCCGGTGTTCATCGGTTCCGGGGCCGACGCGGGCTCCGGGACGGGCCGTTACTCACAGGTGACTCCCCGTGGCCTTTCATTATTTAATTCTCGGCCTTCTTTAATAATTGAGCGTCCGCTCGCTGCCAGCGGGCGCTTTGTCGTGTCAGCCTTAAACACAACCCCGGTGCCAACGCGTCGACGGCGCCCTTCGACAAGAGGCGTCCGCCGGTCTTGGGCCGAGCTCCGGAGGAGAAACCCGACCCCCCCGCGGCCCCCGTCTGTGTGAGAAGAAAAAAAAAGGAAACGACCGGACACCCGATCGAAGGCCCCGGTGAGACTTAACCCTCTGTGGGCGCGTGACGTCACGCGCCATGTTGATCCCTCGTACGCTATTCTGTTACGAGGCGATCATTTATTCATTTACATTTGCTAATGCTCCCTGAACCCCCCCGCCCCGCCCCGCCCCGCCCCGCGGTCACGCAACATTTGGTCCTTTCACCGTCGGGGTGTTCAGTCAGATCAAGTAAAAGGTTTAAAATTATATTTCTCATTCAAATATAGGTTTCCTTTTCAAAAGGAACGTGCGGCATTGAACATAATACGAAGGCGTGTGAGAGATCGATTATTCCATTGAACCTCTACGTTGATGATTACGTCGTATCTTCACGTATCGTCGACAGAAAAAGTGCAATTTAAACTCACGTCGGAGTTAAAGTACTGCTCCGAGAAGTGGCTCATTTGAGTTGAACTCAGAGTAAAAGCCGCCGAGTGACTTCTATCGCTGGGATTCTGTCTGAAACTAAGCAAGACTGTTTTCTGTTCAGTTAAATATACTTTTTGGCAAGATCAGGATTTAGATTGAAAGAAAGGAAAAAGAAAAGAAAGAACTACAACAAACTGAAGGTGTGTCCTGATGGTAATAATAATAATTAAGAAGCCGCAGCTGCTTCGGTGGACCGGCATTTTCTCAACCTGTGATTTTATACCTTACCGCCTGCCGGCTGCTTTCCAAGATCTTCCACAATGCTAATCTTTCTGTCTGTCTGTCTGTCTGTGTTTGCATGTGTGTTGTGCAGCTGATGCAAAGTTGCATCTCTAAGAACCCTTGTCCTGCAGTAAGAGGCAAACTCTCATGTTTCAATTTGTAATGATAATATTTCATGAGACATCAAGCTTCACTGTGATTGGATAAATGGAGAAGAACCGGGGAAAGAACCGGAAGCCCGTGAGCCTTTTTCTGCCGGCGTGTGCCAAAGGCGTCGGACGGTGACAGCTAGTGGTCGCAGAGCGAAACCGCAGTTTGCAGGAGGCCCGGTGAACTTGTGCGGTCGTGGAAAAAAACCTTTTTAGGAAAATGACGAGCGTCCCGATCAAATGAATGCCAAAGTGGCAGGACGGAGGTAGAGAGGAAACGCCCGGTGACCGCAGGCGATACGTTTGGAGGTAAGAATGAGAGTATTGTGGCCTCAAACGCAAGCTGAGAATGTCAGAAGTGCTCGGCGGCTCCGCTGCAGATCCACCTTCAGACAGAAAACACCGCCGTCGGCTGTTATTCGTCCTCGAGGAGAAAACGAACAGGCCGCACCCCCAGTTTCATCTCTTCAGAAGCTACATCTTGTCAGGGATTCAGAGCGGAGCGTTCCCTGTGCACACTGATAACTCCCACTCTGTGCATGTTTGCACACGTGCACACGTGCACGAACACGGGCACGTTGCCTGCTTTTTCCTTTTCCTGCATCAATCAGAGCTCCAATCAGAGCGGCACAGTGAGAGCACAACTCTTTATTGGGGACAAGTAACAGACTCCCATTGACCTGTGTGTGTGTGTGTGTGTGTGTGTGTGTGTGTGTGTGTGTGTGTGTGTGTGTGTGCGTGAGAGACGAGAAGGAGTGACCAAGACCTCCGGAGGGAACGGCCACCAAATAGGGCCGACAGGACTGACATCCACCCATGAGACGGTAGCAAAAGAATATTTATTGTTTTCTGTTCCTTCCTGGAAAGTGCATAGTAGATTTTACAAGAGCAAAATTCATATTTAAGAAATGAACGCAGCCGGGAGACGCGGTCGTCCCCGTGAAGAGCGGCCGCAGGAGGGAGACGCTGTCAGCAAATGTATAAAAATGATGTGTGTGGGGTGGAGGAGGGGTCGAGGGGTCGAGGGGTCGAGGGGTCGCGGGCGTCGGCGTTGGTCGGTGTCTCTTCACGCCTTCACCAAGTTTGTGAACTCTGAGGAGGGACAGAAGCAAAGCGGGGTTCAGTTTTCCCGTCGGAGCCGCTGTCACGCAGGACGCGGGTCGGAGGCCGCCGTACCCGTCGCGCCGATCTTGCCGTCGCCGTCGGTGTCGCCGGCTTTGAGGAAGGTCGCGGTCTCGGCGCTGTTCAGGGCGCGCGCACCCGCCTTGAAGTTCTGCAGAAACAGCCTGGGGAAAGAGGAGGAGGTGAGGTCACTCGGTCGGCTCCTCCAGACACCAGCCGCTCTCGTCATCTCCTCATCGACCACAAACTCGTATTTCCCAAACTCCTAGCATACTGATGTCACAAAAGACAGGAGACACAAGAGGCGCGAGTCCCCTCTTTCTTTCTCTGCTACGAACAGCCAAAGAGGAGCGTCGCAGTGGATCCACACTTTTCTCTTTGCATTTGCAAGTTTGCATTCTCCTTTGGAAAAAGTTCTCTGCGGGATTTCATGCAAACGCCGACAGGAGGAAGGAGCCACGTTGAGCGAGCGACTTCTCCGGCTCTTCTATCTATTTATACCCGGGGGTTTGGCGATCACCAGAGCGGGAGGTGGTCGGCAAGCCTCAGGAGGGACGGCTCTGACCTGCCGGAGCCCGAGGAGCGCCGGCTCTGTGGGCCCGGTTCACAAAAAGGAAAGGCCGGTGGGAAAGCGTCCGGTGGAAAGAGCGGCATTCGATGGAAGGCGATTATCCTCGTGGAAAAGTATTTTCTATCGGGTGTAAACTGTTTGACGGGAACGGCTCGGACCCCGGGTGCGTCGACGGCTCTTACTTCAGCTCATCTTCCTCGATGAAGCCGCTCTTGTCCTGGTCGATGATGTTGAAGGCCTTCTGCAGGTCGGCGTCGGGCTTGCCGGTCAGACCGCAGGCCTTGAAGAACTTCTTGTGGTCAAAAGAGCCGTCGTCTGAAAAGGCAGCGCAGAGAAGTTCAGCTCTCCAGGACTAACCAGCCTCTCCACCCCCCCGACCCCCCGACCCCCCCGAGCCCCCCGACCCCCCGAGCCGTGGCGGCGAGGCGTCACCTTTGCACCCGTCCAGGGCTGCAGCCACGTCCGCGTCCTTCAGCACACCTGAGAAGGCCATCTTGATCTGCCGGGGACAAAACAAGTACTGAACTCACGGCGAGTGTTTGGGGGTCACAGGACAGCCTGCACCTCACACACACACACACACACACACACACACACACACACACATCTTTACACTTAGACATATACCTCCATGCGTCTGGAAGTATACGTCTAGGTTTGATTTAAGGCGAGTGTGTGACAGGTTGTAACTCTATAGAACCGGCGTCCCGTGCAGCTGCCTTCCTCCCCCCCGTGGGCGGGGGTGGGGTGGGGTCGGGGGGTGGGGGGGCAAAAAAAAAAAAGGAAACGCTCAACTCATCCCTTTCTTAAGATAGACGGAGTGCGAGCTTGGCGTTAAATGTTCGTGAGTGGACTCACCTCTGAGCTCTGAGTCGGGGCGATGCGTTGGGGAGCCGGTCGACTGCAGCAGGTCCCTCCCGGTGCCACCGGTGACCTTTTATAGTTTCACTCCATCGAAATCCGAGGCATTAGATAATTGACACCGCCGGGGCGGCCGGGTGGAGTCTGGAGGGTGCAGCGGGGGCGGAGGAGGGGAAAACGTGGCCCCTCGTCAGAGCCGGGGCTATTTTAGGTTTCACAAACCAAGATGCTTAAAAGGTGCGTTTGAAGAAGTCTTCTATATCCTCCACTGCTAAGAATAGGCCCGTCTGCGGCTGCAAGTGTGTGTGTGTGTGTGTGAGTGTTTGGTCGGGCGGGGGGGGGGGGGGTCTCAGTGCAGCTGGCGACCCGGCCGTGACCAGCGGGGTGGACGCTTGTCGTGCACGGCATTAGCCGCCCGTTGTCTGTCTCCTGGTGTCACGCCGCAGATTTGGATGATATTCTACTCGGGCATTTACGTCACGGCGGAGGGGCCATCTGTCGGTGACTGCCGGGCCCTGTGTGTGTGTGTGTGTGTGTGTGTGTGTGTTGGTGTGTGTGTTGGTGTGTGCATGTGTGAGAGCTGCTGCTGTGATGAGAATTGTTGTCTTTCCAGATGCTAATCTGCCCCTTTTAGACCGAATCTTTTTGTTTGCTGTTAGAAGAAAAGCCAGGTGTCTCCTGAAGGCACCTGAGGAGGTTCCTGTGCTCTGAACCTGCTGCCCTGCAGCTCGGCCTCAGAGGTCCACCAGTAGGTGGCGTCGCCGCCCTGAGGCGGTGACCACTTTGGGGTCACGGGGATGTTCAACTGCGGTGCCACCTGTTTGTGGACGGCCCCCGCCGGAGTGGTACGGTCCGTCTGACACGGTTTGGTCCAGATGACATTCCTCAGGAAATGTCAGAATGAGGGGATGAATTCGACAGTTTGCAAAGGATTACTCAAAGACCTTCCAGGAGGTCGCGCTGATGTGTGAGCGGCCGTTAATAGCTCCCCTGTTGTCGCAGCTCGTCACCGAAGGGCCGGCTCCCTGGGACCGGCGTGCGCGCGCGTGCGTGTGTGTGTGTGTGTGTGTGTGTGTGTGTGTGTGTGTGTGTCGTCCGCGGGCTGCAAACCTCCTTGTATTGTGGAGGTATGCGAGCAAAGCCCGGGGAGCTCCCCGGCCCGCTGCCAGCTCCCGGCCGGCTTCGGACGAACTCTCGCTCTCGTTATCCAATTATCCCGGGGAGCGGCGGCCAGGTCCGGCCGGCTACCTTTCAGCACCTCCCGAGCCTCGGGAAACCCCGGCGGGGGGGCGGCCGACCCGACCGGGCGCCGTCCGACGTCGCGCTCCGCCAAACGCACAGACAAGCGACCTGGAGGAGATGAGTTTACACCAAAAGAGTATTTATTCCTGGTTTTTCACTCTGCCTCAGAACTTTGCAGATGGTGCTTTGTACATTTCCGGTTCGGTTTTGCACAAACCCCGGTTCAGAACATTTAACACATTCCAGTTTCACTAGCAGTAAAAGGTGTGTTCCATGTTGAGAAGCAGTCCGCAGGCAACTCATAAATAAGGTATAAAAAATATTCTTTCAGCTGCTGGTTACACAATCTTGCAGGGCGTCGGCACCTCCATGAAACGAAGAAGATCTTGGTCGGTGGGAATCTATGCCTTTACGAGGGCAGCGAACTCTGCGGGCGGAGAAGGAGAAGGAGAAAGGGGTTAGCGGAGAGCTGGAGTCCTGGCCGGACCTTCTCCGGACCTTCTCCGTGCATTTCGTCTGGTTCCTCTCCGCTCCGTTCGGGGGCGGAGGAGATCCTCACCGTCCACGCCGATCTTGCCGTCACCGTCGCTGTCGCCGGCGGCGAGGAAAGCCTTGGTCTCCTTGTCGGTCAGGGCTCTGGCGGAGGCGGAGAAGTTCTGCAGGAACAGCCTGGCGGGCAGATAGAAACAGCAGCACTGAAACATCTCCTCAGGCCCGGGTCTCCAGCTTAGCTCCAGGCCTAACTGCTCCTCTGAGGAATCGTTAGGATTCCTCAGAGGAGCAGAGTGAACCCGCTCGGAGGACGATCGTAAGTTAGCTGAAATCAACGCATCGGGAACTTCTCACTTCAGCTCATCCTCCTCAATGAAGCCGCTGTTGTCCTGGTCGATGATGCTGAAGGCCTTCTTGACGTCGGCCGCGGACTTGCCGGCCAGACCGCACGCCTTGAAGAACTTCTTGTAGTCGAAGGAGTCGGCACCTGGAACACAGGTGGAAGCTTCGTTACCGCGGCGACCCGGGCTGCTCGATCAGACCGCGGCGTCTCTTCCGGTTTCGGGGTCAGGCGGTCCCCCGTGACCTCTCACCTGCACATCCGTCCAGAGCTGCTTTCACGTCAGCATCGGCGAGGACACCAGAGAAGGCCATCTTTCTTCTTGAGGGGGAAGAACACAGCTGGGTTACTGACCATCACACACTCGCCAGCGCCCGCAGATCGACCCTCGAAACGCTTTCGGTCGCGGAGACGCCGCTTCGACTTTCCCTTTCTGCACCGCTGGAACCCAGAAGGTCTCGGCTGGTCGGCACCGAGAAGACCGGAAGCTTCTGACATCATCCTCCTGTCTAAGCTGCACACAGATGCTCTGACAGCCCTTCCACTGCCCGCACAGGGAGAGTGTGACTCTGTGTGTGATTGTGTGTGTGTGTGTGTGTGTGTGTACCGGCCGGGGACTGAGTGTGTCCCGGCACACCGTGCAGCTCTGACACTAAACGGTCGAGGTTCCTTGCACAGACCCCCCCCGCCCCCCCACCCCTCCCAGCCCTTCATGACACCGCGGCCCCGCAGCCTCCCGCCGGGCCCCGCCGGGCCCGCAGCGCCCCGCCGGGCCCCGCAGCGTCCCGCAGCGCCCCGCAGCGCCCCGCAGAGCCCCGCGGGTTCGATTCTTTTGGGTTGTTTTTTTTTTTCTCTCTCTCTTTTTGTCAGATCTTCCGGTCTTAAGAGCTCTGCAGCAGCGCCACGTTATCATCCACAAACGACGGTCCAAACGCCGCTTCGGATCCGGCCGACGCTCTGGCTCTGGTTCTGGTTCTGGTTGCGTTTCCCATCCCCTGTGCAGAGTTATAGTCCACGCGGAAGCTCGGTGGGAGCCTTCTCCTGCCGTCCACTCACCTTTGCGCTGCGCGGAGGAGAGGAGAGTGAAAACCAAGGCGGATTCGGCTTGAATGGCGGCGGGCCGGCGGGCCGCCCTTATATAGCCCGCGCCAGCGCCTTTTACAGCTCGCGGACCGTATCGGGTGCCGGGATGCAGGAGTTTCGAAAAAATGTGTCTAGTGGCTCGGACCTATTTTTAGGCCAACGCACGCGGACGGGTCTGTGCGTGTGTGCGCAGGCCTATAGCTGGACGTGTGGAAACCCGAGCCGCGCCGCGACGCGCTCCCACCCGTGATTTACAGCCAACTCTTAAAATGCGGGTTTTGATATTGCGGTGTCATCTGGGAGTAAAAATACACGTGTGAGAGTGTAATAAGTCCACCGCGCGGATTTCATTTCGAGGAAGAGCAAATGAAAATGCCACATAAAAGCGGGGGTGGGTGCGGGTGCGGGTGCGGGTGCGGGTGTGGGTGCGGGTGCGGGTGTGGGTGCGGGGGGTAAATATAACCCGCTCAGTGGATCCGGAAGCCGATGAGCGCTTTCACCGGCCTCCTCCGTGTCTATGGAGGTGCGAGATCTTTGACGGCCTCCTCCATCAACGCGTCTCGGTTACTGCATCGGGCGTGTGCGCGGGCGTGTCGTGCACCGGCCATATTTCGCGCGGATGAGTTTGCACACCGGTGGACCGGAGCGTGCGTGGCGCTAAAACCCCAGCGGCCCCGGGGGCGCGCCGAGCCCGGCGCCTCCATTCATGCGTCGTTACGCGTGAGCGCGTCCAGCTGCTGCCGAGCTCCACGCGGGACCAGGTCCACGGGGGTGAGCCGGTGTGGCGGCCACGAAGACGAATACACTTCAGAACAGCTTCCCGGGCATCCGGGTCACGGTCAATTCGTGTCGAAGTCGTCTTGTTGTGCCAACTGGACTTGAATTTCAAGAAAGAAGAAAGAAATTGTTGAAAAAGAAGGAAACTCAAGAAAAAGAAAGAAACGCAAGAAAAAGAAGGAAATTCAAGTCCGGTTGCCACAAGCAGAAGATTCCGACAAGAGTTCAGAACGGCTTCTCGCGTCTCTCTGAGGAAGCCCGCGGCTGTGCGTGTCTGCCGAGGGGGTTCAAACATCTGAGCCCGACACCCGAGTGCTTCGGTTTGGTTTGCTCCGGTTTATCTTCACACAGAGACACGACCGACGGATAAACGGAGAAAATCACACAGATCGCCAGATCACGTGGTCGATACATTTATTGATCGCTTCCGGGATGGATTGAAAACACGCGGCGTCTCCTCGGCGAAGCCAGCATGTCAGCCGCTGCTGCGACATCAGGAGGTTTCTGGTCTTTGCGTCGCAGACCCGGAAGGTCAGGGTTGGTGCTGAAGGAGGCGGAGGTCCTGCTGGCGATTTATTTCAGCAGATCGCAGAACTCTGTGGGAGAAACACGCCTGTGGATGAGCACGAGGCTGCGCTTCAGCACCGGGAGATGGACAGCTCCCGGTGCTGGATGCTGAAGGCCTCTGCTCATCCTCTGCTCATCTTCTGCTCATCTTCTGCTCATCCTCTGCTCATCCTCTGCTCATCTTCTGCTCGCGTTAGGACTTCATCAAGCTGCTTTTTTTCGTCTTATGAAACACCGACCTTCCATCCCGATCCTGCCGTCCCCGTCTCTGTCTCCCGCAGCCATCAGGGTCCTGGTCTCGGCCGCCGTCAGCTCCCTCGCCCCGGGGGAGAAGTTCTGGAGGAAGAGCCTGATGAGAAGATCCGAGTATCAGCACGGCAGACCGTCTCCGAACGCATCCGGTCGTTCATTCGCACTATGAGGAGGCGAAGAGGAACCTCCTCAGTCACAGCGGGCTTACTTTAGCTCCTCTTCCTCGATGTACCCGCTCTCGTCTTGGTCCAGCACGGTGAAGACGTTTTTCCGGCTGGCCTCGGAGGAGCCGGCGAGTCCAACTTGTACGAAGAAGAGCTTGTAGTTGAAGGTCCCCGGAGCTGGAGAGAGGGACGAGGACACGCGGGCGGATGTGAGGCGGGACGACGCTCGCGCTCAACCGCAGCGCTGACTTTCCTTCTTTGACCTGTGACATTTAACAACATCCATCCCGCAGCTCGCGGTGCCTTCAACCGTCGCAGATGAAATCATCAGATCCCTAAAACCGCCGCAGAATACAGCCGACCGCCGGCGGGTCCGATGCGACTCGAAATGTCAAGGGCTCCTCATTTATTGAGTGCAAACATTCATGGGGGCTGTGAGCGGCTGTCAGTTTGAGCGCTCGGCCTTCGTGAGAAATCTCCTTTCATAATGTCTGGAGTCTGAGCCGACAAGGTTCGGTATCATTTTGCCCAAAACGTGGCTTACGGGAGGGGGTTTCCATGAAGGAGGCCGCGTGAGCACCGACCTTTGGTTCTCATCTGGGCTCTTGAGCAGAGCGGCCTGTCAGCCAGGCGGAACCGCCCGAGATAAATAACGAGGCACTTCGACTCACCCGGGCTTTTTTTTGCGATCGGCTGTTCACCGTGTGAAATCTCAACATAAACACGCATCTGCGCGGTGACTACGGCGCTGCCGCGGAGGCCGCGCGGCTCCCTGCCGGCCCGCCGACCTCCGCGGTGGAAAAGACACGGACACGGTGGAAAAGTAGCGGACTTTTACTCACGCTGGCACGCTGGCAGATCTGCAGCCAGCGATGTTGGTGCACGCGTGAGTCGTCTGACTCACCTTGACAGGCTCGGACAGCAGCCCTGATGTCCTCATCACTCAGCATCCCTGAAAATGCCATGGTCCTGTGTTGTAGCCTGAGGGACACACACACACACACACACACAGGCATGCCAGTGACAGTAAATTAAAGTGGCGCAGGTGTTTCCTGCTGTCAGACAAGGGTTTCTGTTGGAGGAACAGGGAGAATTCATCCGTGCACGGCTGGTCTTCAGCCGCACAGCTGTCAAGAAAGGCAGCGCTCTTCCTCTTTCAACACACAAAGAAAAAAGAAAGACAATGTACATACAGAAGCGTTCCTATCAACGGCAAAGGGTCTTTTCTCTGCAGCTTAAATTCAGCACCTGGGACTCGGGAAGGAAATCACTTGTTGCAACTTGGGGTGGATAAGCAAGAGGAGGGTCTCATCCTCTTCTCCCTCTGCTTCATTTGGAAATGTATTATAACAAAATGAAAGTGGCAAAACACACACACACACACATGCAACGCTGCTGACTGCAAAGCCTCAGAGAAGCACCCTAACCCTAACCCTAAACAGGACGGCCGGGCTACTCACTGCTCGGTGTTGGGGTTGCTGCTCGCTCCGATGAGTTCCTGGTGCTCCTTCAGTCTATCGGCCAGCAGCGCTCTCCTCCAGCTTGGCGATCCTGGCTGAAAGAAGCAACCTGACGTATCTGTCCTCAAACCCGGGCAGGGTTTTCCCACCGCTGAGTGCCTCCTCCTACTTCGTCACTTAATCAGAGCGCATGATTTTCTCACGGGTTTTTCTTCACTGTGAAGATGCAACCCGACACGCAAAAAGGTGACCGTGAAAATATCTTCGCTGGTCACCTCAAATATCTAATAGGAGATGTATATTTTTGTTCATTTAACACATTCATTCGTTACATTTGATGGCAATTTCATCTGCCAGTGGTCAAACTAAAACGATACCGTAGCTTTTTGCACGCAGGAAGCCTCAAATCAGGGTTTAGTCATTGGAGCTGATCTTTTTAATGCCTGGTGAGATATTCACAGGGAGTTACTGATGAACATTCAGGGGCATTAAGAACACGTTCCCATCCTTTGGGGGAAGTTAAATGTTAAGCTTTTCTTCAAAATCCCTGCTGGGTTTCAATCTAGAGTCAAAATGAGACCCTCAGTCCGAGTGTCCATTTCAAGGCTCTGAACATCGATCCTGTTAGAATTCACCAATTCCTTCTTGGTCTGCTGTGGAATCGCTCGGTGCTCCACACCGGACCGTCACCGTTCGGACGCACGACTGGTCCCGCTGTGTTTCCGCTGTCAGGATTGTCTTATTCATGTCCTCGCTCAGATGTCTTTTGATCATCTCACACGCGGAGGAGACAATAATAAATGCCAAACATAAACACTTTGAATCTGAATTCTTGAACACTGTCAAGAATATTCCTTCCCCCTTTATTATCTGCAACTTTGACATATATCTACGTTGTCGTACGTCCTGACTTTCTCACCACAGCAGATCCATCTAACCATGTTCTCTGCACCTCTTTCACTACATCTATGCATCCTCTCTCTGGTCGTCCTCCAGACCTCCTGCCTCACTGTCCCAACCTCAGCATCCTTCTTCTTGCTCTTCTACCTCTCCTTTAGTCTTTTCCCTTCAGGATCTCCACAGCGAATCCATCTTCTCCATCTCACCCTATTCTCTGGATCCTCCTCTCTCACTCCAACTACCTTCATATCCTCTCTCATGACATCCATCCATCTTCTCTTTGTTCTTCCTCTAGACCTCCAATTCCAGCATCCGTCTACCAATATCGTCACTCCCTCCTCCGTCCATGACCCAACCATCTCTGACCTTCTCTCCAAAATATCTAACATGTGCTGTTCCTCTGATGGACTCATTCCTGATCCTCTCCATCCTGGTCACTCCCAAAGAGAACCTCAGCATCTTCATCTCTGCAACCTCCAGCTCTGCCTCCTGTCTTTTGGTCATTGTCCGTGTTTGTAGATCATCTCACCACTGCCTCCTCCACCTTGCCTTTCCTTCCGGCTGATGTTCACCTATATCTCCACACCCCTGACACTTTTCTCCACCCATTCCAGCCTGCTTGAACCCGTCCCTTCACATCTTCTCCTCACTGTCTGCTGCTGCTGCTGCTGCTGCTTCTGTCCCTCTGATGGACCCATTCCTGTCCCTTAAATCCACGGACGCATACATTCATTGAGTTCTCATCGACCTTCCAACGAGAGGAACCTTCTGGAGACCAGAGTCCTCCAACTCTTACTGCTCTTAGTATGTAGTTGCAACCGTGATGGGCTCATAGTTTTGCCAGATCATTTGTCCAGATAATTTGTCCAGATGCGGCTCTTTGTTTGGAATTCATCTGATGAATAAGAAGCGTCTTGAGTCCCGGGAGCCTGGCTGCCATTGGTTGACTGACTGTCCGATGGGGGGGGGGGCAAGCCGGTTGGCTGTGGCCGCATGACGTACCACCGCTTCGTGTTCTGATTGGTCCGTCGCGCTTGTCAATTACGATTGGACGAATGCCTCGTGCCGCGACGTGACGTCACCCAGGAACATGGCGCCGCGGTAGATGTGTGTCTTACGATAGACAGGGCTATTGGTTTGTTGTTTTTTGCGAGCTGCCTTTATGTGAGCAACGTCAAAGTTCATACGTCAAAAATGATAGTTCGCGTAAGACGATATCTCCCTTTGTCTCCATGGACGACAAGGGTGTCCATGTCGTAGCGGCGTTTGCTGTCGTCAGCTGAAGGTGTTACCATCGAGGTGTTAGCTTGAGCTAGCGTGCTAGCGGCAGCTAGGTGGCTATGAGCGAAGCAAAACGGCATCAAAGATGCCTGTTTATGGAGGCGACACTGGCATTATGTTGATTATCAATGACTGAAAGACGGTATTTGCTCCGTTTTTTCTGTTTTTTTGGTCAAGACGACAACTCCAGTTGGCTACCAGTTTATCAGTTACGCTAGTAGGATGGAGAGCCGTCATGGAAGTGTTATGTTGCTGGCCAGTGCAATTCTTATGTCATGCGTTTGGTTGTCTGAAGGTGCCCCTTTTCAGTTTCCCCACCGAACAGGTAAGAAATACTGACACACACTGTCTAATGATGTCCAACTCACAGCCCGTGTTTCAGGTTCATCCAGCCGAGCTCGGCTGGCTCTGGCTTGCTAGCTGATGTTTACGTCGCGGGTAGCTTTTGCTTAGCAACAGCTAACGCTAGCGGCTAACAATACGGCAGCTTAGCTGGAATTGCTGCCAACCTATGAACTATGTCATTATGTGTCGAGCTCAGCCGGCCGTTTCTTTCTGTTTTGTATTTTTCACTGGATGATCTTAACGAAACGCACAATTCTCATTCATTTCACGACAATGACACCTAAGCGCTCCAGGTAACTGGCAAGGTCCAGTAAGGAGTTAATATATAGTAATCGGGTCCCGTCAGTCTGATTTGATGTTTAACGAACCCAGGTGCAGTCTTCCGGTCAAAGTAGTTTTAATATGACTACAGGTAAATGTTCACCTTTTTACCGAGCTGAATTATTACCACCAGGTTTACCACCAGGGCAACGGAATAGATGTCTGGCCACTATCGTGGCAGCATGCTGTGTTGTTGTTTGCGAGAGGATTTTGTTTTAGCTCCTGGCTAATAATCACATCACGAGTCGGTCACAGGTGTGATTTTGTCATATGTCCTTTAAAATGATACTGCCCTTATTGGGTTGTAATGCAGTTTATGAGTATGTGAATAAAAAGTAACGTGACATAAGTTGGACAGCCATTCACATTGAAGCAGGCTTATTATATGCCTTACAGAAGGATTGTACTTAGTACCGTGATTTATTATGACTCAATAAAAAGTTGACAACATTGTTACTTCAAAACTGCAAGTCTGGTATCAAGCTGTCAGTAATTTTTTAATGCAACATACTTCCTGCAGTTTTTTGACGTTTGAATTCTCGTGTTGCGTTAGGATGGTTTGGCAGAGCAAAATATGGAACGTTATATTCCTATTTCGATAATTTAAGATGGTATAGTAGATCACTATTTTTTTTTTCCAAAAACATTAATAATTTGCAACTGCGAAAGCTGTTAAAGAAGACATCGTTCTCGTGAGTGCAGAGGAATTCTCCGCCTCGTATTTTTCAGTCTCAAACATCCCTGTTGATATAACTTGCTTTCTTACATGGATTGAATAGCTGCCGTGTGACCTTGTAGAGACTTTGCTAATGTATAACTGCATCTCATGCCAGTCTTATCAGTCCGGGTCAATGTTTAGCAGCCCTACTATTTGCTCAATCATAATACATGTTGGAAAAGGGTAGAGCAAAAGATTTTTTTATGAATTTACTATCTGATAACCTATCCTTTGCCCCACTTTCTCTATCGTCAAATTGTAGTCTTTCTATTATTCAGAGATGTATCACTCTCTTGTATGATCATAAATTTTTAAATCCATCTTTTTTTCCCCAGACATAATGCATTCAGTGTACTTAAAAAGCAAACTTGAAATTAAAATGTTCGTGACTTGATGGGAAATCTTCAATGGTGTTATTGATGCTTCAAGGTTTCTGTTTGGATGAAAAATTAATTGGAACATTAATTGGTGAATACATGTTGACATTTGGAAGATTTTGGATTATAATGAATTAAATTAAAAACAGCAAAATATCAACATGAGTGGTTTTTAAAAATTCCAAATCTGATGGTTTGCAGATGTCCTGACCCCAGCCTATATTAAATCTATCACATCTAAGAAATGCTGGTATGCGGTTGGATGCCTTCTGGAGATGAGTTGACAACAAACCGATACGATTTTCCATTCATCGAAATAGTAATCTTTTTTCATATACGTTCTCCATCGAGTGCATGCAGTTCCTTCCACAGGATAGTTGTAATGTTTACTATATGCAACTGTTTGTAAATCTGCAATAAGCCACGGCAGCCATTCTTGTGAGCTTCTTCACTTATTCAAGTTCTGACCCAACACACCTGGTACATCCTGCTGCAGCTGAGTGACCAGGATTTTCAGAAGTCCAGACACGTAAAACAGACAATACCATCCTCTATCATTTATGTAACATTCACTGTTGTAAACACCGGTGGGTGTAATCTGCCAAAATGGGTCAGCTCCTCCTCTGCGTGAATGCCCACTGAAATATGCAGTGGAACCGAAATAAGACTTGGCAGCTCCCCGCTGTATTGGTCCCAAAAACCGGTTGAGTCATTTGGCGGGGCCTGCCAAGTCATAATATGAACCCATGACTCAGATAAGTCTTAACCAAGGAGAAGCGATCCCATGTCGAGCTGCTGTGACCCAGCGCCTGGTTTTTCCCTCACACTGCTACCACAAGGCCTCCAGAGTCTTCCTCCGCCTGGAACCCCGTTGCTCCGGAGAAGCGCACAAGCTGCCGACATCAATAACTTCTGCGGTAGTGACCCGAGGTGGAGCTCCGATTTTAACCAACAATCTGAATTCTCTAAATTTATGTGTCTACACACACACACACACACACACACACACACTCTTAGGCAGTTTCCCAAGTGCTATCATTGCTGGAAGTCTTTTATGAAATACAGATTTCAGGGCTTACTGCCACTGGGCTGTTGGAATTTGGTCCATCATAAGCTTGCTTTAAGATCCGTGTTGCTGGAAATTGCTGCTCGTGGGGTTCAATGTGTGCTGAGCGTTTGTGAGAGAATGGCTTCATTCACCTCAGTCACTGGGAGGATTTAGTACAGATCCTCAGATCGGTACGATACGACCGAATACATTTGAGGCATCCAATGACTCAGAGAATTCACGGGGCGGAGCGGTCGTCCTCAGAGCCCAACGGTCCTGGTTTAATTCCCGGCTCCTCCCAGCCTTTCCAAGTGTTCTTGAGTAGGACACTGAACCCCTAGTAGCTGCCTTCAGCTCATGCTTCACGGTCAAATTTGGCTGTTATTGTGCTCTATATTGGAGAACTGAATGTGACAATAAAGGTGTTTCTGTTTCTTCTTCCTCGAACATATGCAGTTAAAGGTCTTTATGACAGTAGAATAATGTAGCGTGTGTTAAATATAATGTTTTCTATTTCCACTGTTCCACTCTCAGAAGACTAAATCAACAAAGACGGACATTAGGTCATTGACATCTTTTTTTTTAGAAGTCTTATTTTTAAACGAATGAGACTTTGTAAGGCAGAAAGCAGTTTAGTACACATTTTGCAAATACGTGACTGTTGAGCTAGGAGGCGATGGAGCAGCATGTTATGCTACCATGCATGCTCAAGATAAGATTAGATAAACTTTATTGATCCCCATAGGGAAAAATTCCTTTGTCACAGCAGCGTAACAGTTATAATGTCAACAATTTGAAATAATAAAATAAATAGAATAATAGAAAAATTTAAGAAATAAAAAAAAAATCGAAATAGAAAGACATTAGAAGACAGGAGATAGCAAGACGTCCAGGAGTAAATGGACAGCAGATAAACAGCTGTGTTTGAAGCTGCAGGTGACCGCGCTTTCTGCCACAGTGACTCTGACATCCTGGCTGTGGGTTGAGAAAGCAATGTCAGGTGACTCAGAGGAAGAGGGAGGAAGAGGGAGAAATCTACATGCATCAGGGATTTTAAGCCCCTTTATTCTGTCCTTTTGCAAATGTGGCAAGTGCAATATTGCATGCACTGGTGGTTGCGCTTTGTTTTACAAGTGTGATGGAAGTTGTGCCGGTCCAGCATCTAACTTTGGTGTGTTTCAAGTTACCCCGTGGAGAAGGTAATGATGGAACTTGGACTCGGAGGTCATATTGAGTCCCCTGTGATTGCAGCGCTATTGGTGTTCCGATGGCTTCCTTTAGGAACGGTTTAATTTTCGATGCGCACCGTGTTTGTTTTTCAGCGTCTTTCTCAAAGAAATGTCAACTCACAGCAGAAACCGCAGAACTCGAGGAAGAAAGGCAGAAAGCAAAAATACATTTTGAAGTAGACAGACGGGATGATGCGGTCCTGTCTATTTTTACAAATGATGACTTGTACCGCAGTACACGTGAAATAAAGCCCAACCCCGGCTGATATGTTTGCATCGTCTTTGTGGGCTTGCTGCCCCTCCTGCGTCCATGTGACCGCACCCGACCAGCTTGTCACAACAGTCTTTTCAGCTTTTGTGAGGTTTTACCTCAGGTTTATTTTGGAGATGTTTGTTTTCATGAAAAGGTACAGCTTACTGATATTCATCAATATCAGCTGAAAGCGAGAAGGTCAGCGTCCCGAGTAAGATCTCCTCCAAGTCCCTCCGTGGGTTTTACTCGTATTCTCGAAATTGCTCGACTCTAAATATAATGGCCGGCCTTTGCCGAGTCGAAAATAGGAAGAAAGTTCCACCCTTTTCGCTTCTTTCGAGTGTTTCGTGCTGCATTGTTGCATTCTAAGATGTGCTCGGTGCTCCTCAGAAGACCCGAACTGACGCCGCTGTAATATTTGCTTCGAAGTACGTCTAAATGTGCCACACTGCCATGAGAGAAGGTTCTCAACTAGCATGGTCATTCCAGACATTCATTTTTCTTTCATGTGAATGAGTCACAAGATCTCGTGGTAGAGATTTGTAATCATTAATCTGTTGAGAATCACCGGTGAGAGAACTGTTACGTTGCTGTGACAAAGGAATTTCCCCTATGGGGATCAATAAAGTTTATCTTATCTTATCTAACTCCTGGGGAAAAAAAATCAGGAAATACCCTCAGTCCACATTGTTTTGATTGGCTCTGCATTTGATGTGTAACAGACAGACTCAGAAAAGAAGTTCTTCGTTCCACCCGTGAAGAACCATCAGTAATGTCCGTTTGTTTGCATGTGGCGAGTGGCGAGGTCCGGTCCACTCGCCAGTGGAAAGCTGAGATTGCTCCACGTGGAATCGGATGGTTCTGAGACGTTTAAGGACAGGTCTGACGGAGGCCAGAGGTGACCTGCAACGCCTCTTCCGCCTCAAGCAGGGGAGAAAAAAAATCAAATCAAATCCAAGCTGAAAGCAGGATGGGTTTAATTATATGCGGTATCTTCTGACTGTTGTTCTAAACATCACGGGCGGCCAGAGACGCAAGCGAGCAACCCGCTCACCTTTCATATGACCGGTGACATTTGAGACGGGAGGAATCAAGGTGGACGAGTGGTGAAAAGAACGTGAAGACATGCTAGCGTTTGCAGCCAACAACAAGACTTGTTTTTCAACCGGGTTTGGAATTCGTTATACATATCAGATCAATGTGAGACCTTTTACTTAAGGGGATGTTTACTCAAAACCACGGCGGTTTCTACCCTGCCGCACCGTTTCACTGAAGCTACCAAACAGGTGTATGGAGTGAAAGCCTCCAGAAATAGGCTTCTGTTTTTATGTTTAGTAGAGTTAGATATATGTTTTTGGTAAACCACCCTCAGGAATGCATGAATGTTGGCGAGCATCAGTGTAAATAGAGGTGTGAGGTGGGTGGGTTTCAGGCTGCTGTCAGCCCTGACACATGAGCTGCCGGGCTGGCAGCATCCTCACCCGCTGTCATTTGCGCTGCACCATCAGCCGCTCATCCACCGGCAGAAACCCCCTCTACCTGCGCCTCCAAATCTCTGATTAGCAGCGCTGGTCAGACGGTGCGCTTGGAGCCGTGATCATTGTCACATTATGTTTAGGGACGCTGTAAACATGATTTGAGCAGTGTTTGGATATTTACAGTCCCGAAGCTTTCTGTTGTTGGATTTGTTATTCTTGTCAGAAAAGCTGGCACACTCTGGCGTGGCAGTGTCACAGTAGGAACAAGGGTGTCGGGGGCCATCCAAGTACATTACGCAGCACAAACGCTGCAATACATGCATCTACAGTATGTCTATATCTATATATTCATTTGTTGTGCAGCCTTCCTCATGACCGTTCGCCTCCTTTTCAGGCAGGGGTACGGGAGACCCGTTTTCTGCATCTCTCTACCTGTCACTGGCAGTGTCCCTGACGGTGGTCGTAGCCGTGGTTGTGCTGCTGGTGAACTGCGTGACCTGCTGCAAGGAAAGGGAAATCAACTTCAAGGTGAGCGTCGCAGCGGGCAGGTGGCCAGGCAGGATGCGGACTCGGCCTCACGAACCATCGGACCGGATGGTAACGGGATGGCGCCCGGGACGCGGACCGGAAATCCTATTGTTAAATGCCCGTTCCGCTGCGCCTGCCTTAAAATGCTTTCCCTTGTCTTTGTGCAGGAGTTTGAAGACCACTTCGATGATGAGATTGACTTCACCCCTCCGGCAGAGGACACTCCGTCCATGCAGTCCCCAGCTGAGGTGTACACTCTTTCCGTGTCCCCCGTGGCCTTGCCCGGGCCGCCTCACTTTCAACCTCCTGCCCGCATCACAGGTGAGAACACGCATAGATATAGACTGATGTCTGTCGAAATGCATAAACTAAAAGTGAAAGTTGTGGCAATGACTGCGTATGGCATTTTACCGCGCTGTGCACACATCCGGGCGCTCTTATCGGTCGGTGTTCCCTTTCACTTTGAAGGGACTCGCTGATTTATCAATCAAGCGCTGATGACCCATGATATTTGCCTAAGTGATTTACAGATCAGATCTTCAGCTGACTTTCCATAGTCTGTAGCATCATTTATTTAGTTTTTTTGATGCCGAATTATCTCGGTCGTTTTTGGCCTAATACTTTGAATGAGAAGCCCCATCAATGGGAAGCAGCCTTCTTGTTTGAGTGCGCATTTAATTTGTTTTTCAAACTTGAAGCGTCACCGGCGTGGGAGCATTCGATGGGTCGATCAGCAGTGTGCAGCTTACGAAAGCATGTTTCAGTCACAGTGAAAGAGTTGCGTTGACTGAATTGGCTGTTGGAAGATAAAGACAAAGACGTCCATCATGTAATTGATGTTTGCGAGACACTCAGTTGTTTTTTTTTTTTAACAAAGATTGTTTTCCTCTGTGACCGAAATGCAAGTAAATTACATTTTGGTATCAGTTTTCAACCAAATCCTTTTAGACAGTTGTATTGACTCAGTTTTGACATTTTGTGCTTGTTCGGTACGAACGATCGGAGGGAGAAACATCTAGATGTCCTATGAGTTCAGCTGTGGCCCGGTTTCCATCCAGCTACCAGGTCTTGTGGAGTTCCAGAGCTGGCAAATATTCATTAATTTACTTGGATTCAAAGCCCTTCTTGGAGAGATTGTCATATTTTACCAGCCATCCTGCTCCTCTGTCCAAAACAAGTAACATTGTACATTTTTCAGTGATACAGCCTTGTTATATCTTTGTAACAATACCAATATGAATTATTTAGTAATATCAATACTATTCTATATGGCTTCCCTCAACATTCTGATTATTTTTTAAACTTTTTTCAGGTAAAAATAGATTTTTTTTTCATTGGAATTATGCCGCTCCGCTTCTTGTCCACAAACCCTGTCAGAGTCTCCTCTGGCTGGTACGCAGATAGTTCCTCAGGAATGAGGCGGTTATCTTCAGCCTCAATGAGACGGTACATACGGGGCAAACAGGATCCGCAAGTGGAAAGTCAGGTTTTGTTCTTTTTGTCCCAACTTGATACTCAGCAACTTGTTTTTGACTCTTGTATTGATTGTAGTTGTTTTGCTTTCCAGAGGGATCCTCTGGCTTTCAGGTCGCACGCCACAGTCTGAGCTACATCCAAGAGATTGGCCACGGATGGTTCGGACAGGTAAGAGGTTGTTCTGCCTGGAAATGTATTTTAGAGAAAATAAGTGTTTTCTTAGTATTCATGATGATGCATTAAGGAGGTGCCGTCACACACCTGGGCGTACTCATGCATGAATGGCTTGCTGTCTGCGCTCCTCTCTGTCCACTCAGGTTCTTTTGAGTGAAATCTACACTGATCCAGGCGGAGCCCGAGTGGTGGTGAAGGAGCTAAAAGCAAATGCAAATGCAAAGGAGCAGAATGACTTCCTCCAGCAAGGAGATCCCTACAGGTGATTTGATAAATAATGGATTTCAGTTTTGTTTTTCCTTTATTTCCATCATAAATCTGTTTAGGGCAACCCTGAACCAATAAACATGATTGCAATATTCTTGCTCATATCTAATATCTGATATTTTAGTACCCCCCTTTGCCATTGCTGTGTCGTCAGCATAAAACTGTCAAACGCTAACACGGCTAAATATCGGCATGTGTTTTGTGTTCACAGAGTCCTGCAGCACCCAAACATACTCCAGTGCCTGGGGCAGTGTGTTGAAGCTATTCCCTTCCTGCTTGTTTTTGAATACTGTGAAATGGTTAGTAAGGCTACGGCCAAATCGACGGACAAAGGTGAAACCTACCCGCTGTACATTGGAGATGCGTGTGTTCACATCACAGGGCCTGATGCGACTTCACGTCCACGTCACACGCCCTCATTGTGTCACTCTGTCCGAAGTTGGCGTATTTGTCATCTGATCTTTCGGAAGTCCTCCTCTGGAATAGCCTTCATAATTGAAATTGAAAATGGGCCCTTGGCAGGCCGCTAAGCTGCGAGGCCTATTAAAACACTGTCTAGAAAGCAGACGTGGCTGACCTGCCCCATTGACCATCTGGACGACTGTCTCGCTCCCAAATTAGCCCGTCCGCTTATCTCAACATATTGAAGTGACACGGACGGCGTCATGGCCGTTGATTTATTGACTGTTTCTCTTAATCTATTGGGAGGGGGCCGGAGCTCCCTCCCCGCGGCCCTGCCAGCCTCCCCGCGCTCCCTCCTGCCCTCTTCTGCCCGACTTCTGACAAATAGCTGCTCTAAGTCTTGGACTTCTCACATTCCCACCTCACCCAATAAAGCAACAGGCTCCTTTTACGCTCCTCCAGCGTCGGCTCCACCAGTTGCTGTGTTTGTGCATTTTTATGGGTCGCACCTTGTGTATGTTGGAGACCTAAGCCTAGTTTGAAGTAAAGTCAGCTCTTCCTTCAGACACCCAAGGTGTGCCTACAGATGGAATGCAAGCAGCTAAAAATGTGACCAACAAAGTATAAACTAATTTGGTGTCACTATTATTTACCTGACTTCCCACACCATACAAGGAACGCTTGTTTGATGGATAGTTTTTTTTAAACCGCAATTAGCATCTAATTACTGTGGAAAGTCATCTCGGCGAGTGGTTCGTGTGCTTCTACACACCTAAAGACTATAATTCTGCCTATTCTGGTCCTGCGCTCCATTCGTAGGAGTCGTCGCAGTCGCTAACAGGCCGTGAAACGCGCGTCTGGAAAAACACCTTGTCTTGTTTATGTAGAAACAAATAATGGCTGATGAATGACGTGCAGAGTGGGCGACAGACAATGAATATTTTCTTTCATGCGCCCCAGCTGGCAGGCGGTGTTTCCATTGTTTGGCTAATGCAGATCCGGGCGCTCGGGGAGCCTGCGCGATTAATGTGTTGCTGCGCGGAGCCCTGCCTCCGTGTTGCATTCCCATTTGTCTGACCCGCTATCGCGTCCAGCAGGTTGCAGGTCAGCTCTTCTTGCCAGGCATTGCATAACTCCGCAAGGCAGGGGTATTGTCAGCTGTCCAGACCTGGCTGGTATCCTGACTTTGAGGTCCTTCCCGGCCAACTGCGGTGACGTCTTTAACAGGAGATGGAATGACTTATCGCAAATGTGTGTGAGTCATTAGGGAAGATGGGATGATTAAGAATTTGTGCGGTGTGTCGACTGTGAATAAGTGTGAGGGTACCGCAAGCGAGAGATGTCTGGCTTTGATTTCCCCTGCCGAGTGAAAGACCGTCCAAGTGGGATCTTGCCTTTCACAATACACGTCTCGTTTGGTTTTGATAGATCGCCCCTCGCCGCGTACGGCTGTCCTTTAGGAATTATTAGATCCAAAAAGGATCGTTGAACGGGTTTGCTGGTGGGATATGAAATGAACGCCGGCTTGTCTCCGGCCTCCGACCACTTCATGTCGATAAGTCCGTGTGTCGGAAGACAGAACGCGACCGCGCGGCTGCGGAGTTGACGAGGCGAATCTGCTAAGAATCCAAGATACCGTGATGTTTTGTGTGACGGGCCGGTGATTGATGGTGGTTTTTCCGGCCCGTATCACCCGTGCCGAGTAACCCTGACTCTAAGCATTTTAGTCATCGAAATACATTAAGCAACTGGTGCAGGGGCCACAGAATGTCACATACCGTAGTTTGAGTGACAGCTTCTAATGCATGCATCTTCTGCCTGATGCCCGGCCAGGACATTAGTCAGACCCTTCTCGGGTTCAGGGTCTTCCACATGAGCCAGCTGACTATTGGCTTTCAAAAGTCGTTAATCCCGTTTATTTATTACGGTTGTTAAAGCAGGGAACTGCGATGAAGCGGTGTGACGGGAGCGCTGCGTGTTACTGCCGTGTTGTTCTTTCCCGATGGGACCCCACCCTGCAGCATCACCTCAGGCGTCCTCACGGGTTCGTCCGCACCGCCCGCTAACGGGGTCACTCGGTAGAGACCCGCGACCGCCGAAACCCACATGACCTCGACTCCGACGAGCCCCGCACTGAACATTTGCAATCTGGTCCATTTTTTTTACCTGACGTTATAGTTTACATCTCTTGAACGTCGCCGTTATCGCAACGCCGCGTAATTCCTTTCGCCTCTAACCCGTCGTATTGGTAGAGATGGCGACCTCTGGCACTGAGGAGCAAACTAGGTGATTTAGCACACTGAGATCCTGCTGGAACCTGTGCTTTATTCATGATTCGCGCACACACGGGGCCTAATTGTTTTTACCTTTGGCAGTTAAATGTTTCATTGACAGCACTGGATCCCCCGGAGGCCGGACCTAATCACCTGCTGCGGAGGCTTCACAAATAAAGACAGGCAGAGTGTATCACTTTCCATATGTTGAATTTAGCTCTTCTGTGAAGAGAAGACCCTTTCCCAGAGAGAGAGAGAGAGAGAGAGAGAGAGAGAGGGAGGTGTGTGTGTGTGTGTGTGTGTGTGTGTGTGTGTGTGTGTGTGTGTGTGTGTGTGTGTGTGTGTGTGTGTTATTAGGTTGGCAGGTGGGGTGGGGGTCAGTTATCTTGCGTAAGACAACTGATCTAAGCTGCTTGTTGTGAGATAGCTCGCAGGGCTTGTTCAGCCCTGGCATTAACAAGCGTCTTGAGTGATCCGATCACAAGTTGACAGCTCTAAATACGCCAGTTTACACTCGCCGGCTGAATAAGTCTCCGCATTCGTTTCGAGTGACCATTTGCAATCATATTTCATTTCTCCGCTGTATGAACAGCGTCGTTTCCATTTGTAAAGTCGAAATAACATTTCACCCGCGGGAGGCGGGAAGAAGGTGAATGCGATTACTTGACTACAAGTCACAAGTGGAAAAAGTAAAGGAGAAACTATCCCAGAAGTGTTGTGTTTAAATACAGAGCCTCATTTCCGGCCCGGGATCGTCTTTAGGCGCACATGAGATGGCGCACCGCATGTGACTCGGCACATTTAACAAAAAGCGCCTTGTGAGTGGTGTACGTATGGCATGTTCTAAGCTCATTCCTCAGCGGAGCTCTGTTTGTGGACCGGTCATCTCCCGTACTTGAAAAGAGTTGTGCATATAATCCTCAAGCACTTGGAAACCCGTTTTAAGGACTGGACATTTGTGCGTGTGTGTGTGTGTGTGTGTTTATACTCGGGCGGGTGATACGGTTTGCTCTTCTCAGCGAGGGCTTTACGGCCTGCTACCACATACCTCGCCGCGAAGAAGCCGTCCAGGGGACGTCGGTCTCAGTGGTGTTCAGTGCCCCGGTTGGATTTAGACGGGCCCCTGAGAGTCAGCACAGCATAGCAAGGCACATGTATCGCAACACATTTCTTGGCCAGTTTACAAAAAGGAGCCAATATAGATGAGAAGAGAAAGATCTGCCCTGCACTCCGTTCCTGTATGGTCACGCTGTACCTCACACCATGTTGGTGACTGATGATAACAGGTGTTGCAGAAACTCCTCCTCGCTGTTTTGTCAGCTGAACAAGCGGGCGTTCTTGCTGTTTTTCATCTTTGCATCCTCTCCAGCCTTCGTGTCTACGCGAGTGACCCGAACGGCGAAGAGCCTCCTGTCCCACATACATTTTTATTGCTCGCCCACAGATCTGTCATCAGCCTAGTAAGCTCAGCTTCTAAGTACAACATACTCAGGGTCTTTTCCTGGTCCGGATCGAAGCACCGGCAGTATTATACCGATCGGGCTTGCGACTGTCTGAGGACTTTTTACAAGTCGTGTATTTTAGGAGTTCCAACGAGACCAAAATGAGACCAGCTGTCAGGATGAAAGCACTGTGTGGAAAAGAAAAATAAAGGCGTTGAATGAAATGCTTTATTAAAAAGAGCCGAGATGCGGCGTCAGACACGAATGCAGTCTGGGGTCTTTGTGTCTCATCCGTCCCCGGCCCCTCATCTATTCATTAAACTTTGTATTAGTCACATTTAGATTTCGTCAGGGGGGTTGTGAGGGCCACCGTAGATACAACGCCGCCGTTTGGGAAACCCGTATTTATTTTTTCCAGCCTTTCCTCTCCTCCCAGCAGCATTTACATTGGATGGACGGTCTTATATCCTCTCGGGAAGAACGCCATAAGAATATCTCCGGCCCCTCGTGGCTTTAGGTTTTTTATCATATTGCCAGTTCCTCCAGTCCATTCAAGCCGTCCACCAACCCAATGTGACCCACTAGGTTTATATCACTGACCTCAGGTGGCTCTCTTATTTATAAGTCCCTGAGAAGCAGCATCGAGGTCCGTTGAGCGGCGCTACCCTTATTTGGTCCAGCAGCTCTTGGGCTGTGTGGAGGGGAGGCAGGATGGGGAGCGTCTACTGCCCCCGTGTGGTGGCCTCTGCACAGTGCATTTAATTGGAACTAATCATTAGATCGCAGCTAATGCTGTAAGACAAGAAGGGCTTTTTCCCTTTTTATTTTAAATGTGACACCGATGAACCTAACAGCTGTGTCTTTGCATGTGTGTGTCTGCAGGGGGATTTGCGAGGCTATCTGTCTCAGCAGGAGCGCCTCTTCAGAAACGCTGAGTTGCTGCAGCTCCAAAGGATGGCCTGTGAAATCGCCGCCGGGGTCACTCACCTTCATAAACACAACTTCCTGCACAGGTATCAGCTCACAGCGGCAACGCTGAAGTAGACGCCGTCGTTTTAGTCACTTAGCTGTGCATTTTGTTCCTCACACTTCTTTGTCTTTGATAGAATTGGGTCACAGTGAAGCTGCCTTCCTCTCTTGAGTGAACACATGTAGGCCGTGATGTTAAAGGCATCCTTCATTTTGTCATATATAGGTTTTATCGTAGGATTTTGCATTTGATATAATTATATACTCAGGTTTTTGCGATTCAGTTAATAGCGGTAGGATTTTATGGTTAAAATCCTTGTCGGTCACAGATGGTTGACGTATAGCGCGTAAAAATACCGCAAACTACAAACAGGTCGCCTTTGTTTTGCTCCATCGGCATTGTCAAAAACGCAGAAGTGCTGCGTATTCATACTTGATCAGAAACGCAGCACGAAACCTAACCTAGAATCGGCGCTTAGATGCGCCGTCCGAAGGATTTTCATCTTAAGAAGTTGCATTCACGAACGATTATGTTGTGGCTAAATTGAACCGTCTCCCGTGTTCTTAATGTACCAGAGTGCTACGCTAGCAGCTGTTTAGAGGCTCCTTTTCTTCTCCTCACGCTCGCTTCAGATTGACGGATTGAGTGTCGCTCAGCTTGTTGTTTATTACACTTCTGGTTTCCCTCACAACTGTTGTTTTTCTCCTGGATGACAACCTTGACGTGCCAGAAGAGCGTCATTAGATCAGCCTGTTCTCAAACACATACAAGATTCCAGGATGACCCCAGTTTACAAAACTCAGTGCTATGCTAATGTTTTGTTCAGTTTTATTTACTCGTGTGTGATTAGTGTGGTTAACTCATTGTAAAGTTCAAAAAGGCTTTTGTCAAGACATTATTTCTTATTGCTCCTCACCGATATATTCCTCGTGAATTATTTCCTTTTCAATTTAGACTTTAGATTTTTCCCTGCTCATAAAATAAAGATAAGCTTGCTTTTCTGTTTTTTCTTTTATGCTCAAATTGTTTTGAAGAGCGACTGAATATTTGAATGTCAGAGTCCGTCTGTGTCAGCATGTCATAATTTCTCTCACAAGTTATGTAAATCCCATAAACATTTATATCCCTAATCTTTGAATCAACAGAAGTATTTTACTGGCTATGTACCGTGACATAGCTCGCCTAATCCTCGCTGTATAAATAACAAGATTATTAAGGCTGTGCTTACACTAGAACCTACTGTCAAATCACTGTCAGGAATACCGATGTTCCCCAAAAAAGGTGCGCTCGGAGCACAGGCGGCGTTTCATTTTGCTCTTTACCAGAGCAAACGCTGGTTGTCTGGCCCCCCGGACGGCAAATAGAAGGGTACGGGAGGTCTGAGGAACGCCTGGCTCGGGGTAACATATGATGCTCAGCTCGTCAGCTCTATTTTGCATGCTCAGAATAAGCTCGGAGGCTTCCAATTACACAGCACCCAGGCATTGCCACAGTGTCAGCTGTCTGTTGCCAGAGGGATATGATGATTCTGCTCTTTGCATGTAAAAGGATAGCCTCATATTGGATGTTGTGTTTTTAATCCCTGTAACAACGTAAAGGCAGTTTCTACAAGGCTCCCCTTCATGCGGACCAATATAGTTTACAATCATAAAACTATTTCTGTGGGACCTCGGCTCAAAGGCTACAAAGGATGGGTTTTGTCACCGGTGGGACAGGGGGTCGCAGCACGCCGGTGGAAATGAACACAAAACTCCACGCCGAAAACCCCGCCACTCCAAAACCGGAAATATCATTTGAATGAAACGTGGACAGAAAGTGACGTTTAGTATTTTTCAAACATGTTTTTGTGCCTTATGAATTAAAACCGTCAACTAGGTGGGGTTTTCCTGGTTGTTTAGAAGGGAGGATGTGAGCCCGTGATATTCGCATCACTTGTTTTCTGTCCCTCGCTGCCCCTCGTAAATGATGGTAAGGTTGAGGTCCGGCATCAGCGGATGAAGAAATAAGCCACAGAGACGAGGCGTAGCTTCAGGGAATATTTAGGATGGGCAGCTCCTCGGACATCTCCGGTTCCCATGCGGTTTATCATGCGCTGTCACCACTTTCTGTTCCGTCTTCCGACAGCACGCTCACATATTCACTCCAAAAATACTTGGTTCGGTTGTTGACATGAAATTGGTGGTTAAATTAGTTTTAATTAGGGAGCTTTTCTATTTTAAATGCATTTACCGCAGCTGTTTTGCGTACGTCCTACCAAAGAAGCCAGGCTTTTTTTCCCCCACAAAGAGCATGTAAAAATCCGAGAACGTCCATGAGCACTGTTTATTTCTGTCACTTACTGTAAGAACATGGGATTCTTACATGTTTGCGCTCACAGTGTCTCTCCAAGTTAAAAACGGACTTCCGTTTTCTTGTCCTCCTAACCGTACAGTAAACCATAATAACGGATTGCGTGACGGCGATTCCTCGCCAACCATTAGCCTTGTAGGGTGAAGATGCTCGGCCCGTTTCCCCACTGCTGTGTTGCTGTATTTTTGGGCCGTCGGCCAACTGCAGAGGACAGGAGGCAGGACAGTTTAAAATACATATCCATTTATCTTACGTAGGTTTCACCGGCTGTGACAGTAGCTGCGGCGTATGCATGCGAGAACACCGGCGTCAGCAGTGTTTGTCAGGAGGCTGAGGGATTCGGAACCTGTGCGCAGAGAATGCCGACAGGCCGAAGGGGAAACCGGCGACTGCGTTTATTTCACGAATAAGTGCACATTAAGCAGACACGTGGCAGAAGGCCCGAACGGGGTTCGCGCCCCCGCCCTCACTCCCTCTCTCCGCCCGCAAAAGGCTGGCGAGGCTGGCGTTTTCCTCTGGAAATCACCCTCCTGCTGTGAACTGGGGTCAGGAATAGCACCCCCTGCACTCTTATTGTGGAGTGAGGAGCTGTGGAAAAACACTCGAGCACCTGTGAATTTCCTTCCCGGTGTTACTGACTAGAAAGTCCCCGTTTCACCCGTTCTTGAGTTGTGGTCTGAAATGTCGGGGTCGATCTCTCGATTTCGTCTGAAACCTTGTCTGAAGTTCCCTGTATGTTTGCCACCCGTACACACCGCTCACAGTTTCCCTCTGTGCTCCCCCAGCGATTTAGCTCTGAGGAACTGCTATTTGACCGCAGATCTCACCGTCAAAGTGGGAGACTATGGCGTCGGACCCTCGGCATACAAAGTAAGCCAAAACCTTGTGCGATATCGGCGTTTCTCAGAACGGATCTCGACCATTTCATCATCGCAGGCATGGAATCCACGTCAGGATCTGGTTACGCGAGGATTAAACTAGTCCGTGGTTAACGTGTCATTCTAATTTGATATTGCAACCTCCCCGTCGGACACGCTAATAATCCGCGGTAGTCGAGTAAAGACGGGACTCGACATTTCCTGGCACCTCACCGGTCCGGTTGTATAATAACCGAATAGCTTCCTGGCACCGGGAGCCCAGCCTCAGACGCAGCCTCAGCCCAGCTTAGACCGTCACAGATTTAACCCAGGCTTTAGGCCTCCGGCAGGTTCAATTTTCATGAAGCTTACATCATTGTTTTAAAAATGAACATTGTTCTCTGGATATCTCCAAGTGATAACTACCAAAAATGAGAAACTAGCAATTTCTAATCAAGTGTGAAGGGAAGATTTCAAGAAGCCCCGACACTTAACGCTCAACGTATTCTTGTCCGTGTACTATTTGTACCACGTGTTAGGGTTAGGGTTAGATGAGAAAACCCTAACCCGTTGTCGTAACTGTCAAGGCGTAGAGGCCGGTTTTACAAGAAGCTCTCGCGAGCATCCGGTTAGAAGCCGAACTGCATTTCGTCGCCCTGCACTCCTGCAGTGTCATGACAATAAAGTAGAATCTAATCCGATCCAATCCAACGGAGGAACTGAGGCGGTTTTGGATGCGCTGCTGGTTCCACTGTGCCCCGTTCAAAGTGCATATGTGCTAAAGCGGTCTGTCCGCTGCATTCCTCACATACTGCTGAGCTGTGGCTTTGGCTGTCTGAATTTAATACTCATGAGATAAGGTCACCCCGGGAATCTATTTCTGTTGAAGAAAGGGAGCGTCAAAGCGAGATTGCGTTGCCTGATTGTAAATCATTTTTGCAGGCTAATAAACAAGCGCATTTCTCCCGCTGAGAGACGCTTTTAAACGAGGATGTGTTTATACGATTATTTACAGTTTTTCTAGGCAGTTACACAGTCTGTTAAGGAGCCGGTATCATCACTGACCGACCACTTCTACTGTTACGCCAGGAGGATTACATCATCACGGAGGATGATGTCTTCGCTCCGCTTCGCTGGTTGGCTCCTGAGCTGGTGGGCGAGCGCCACGGGGGGGTGATCACCATGGAGCAGTCCAAGCCCGGCAATGTCTGGTAGGTACCGCTCCCCGCTCTCGCCGGAGGGAGCTTTAAAAAAAGACATTAGTCAGAGCCACCGCGGCCAAGTGAAATTCAAGGATACGTAAAAGCCGACCACATTCGTGATCACACAAAAGATCCCTTTCGGAAGGCGCCGTTACAACATTCTTTTTAAAGTTTTTCAATTTCCAACGTCACAAATGTAATATTTGTAAATATTTGAAAACAAGTATCGCAACAACAGAGCATTTCCGGCACATTAGTACATTAGCGCTTGATTACCGAATCTATAGATTGGCCTCGATTCCTAAAAGTTGGAGAAGGGCCGTCACAAGACCTGACGGAGCCGCTTCTCTGCTTCGCTTGCTGAATGCAGTCCGAGGGCCGGATGGCAACCAAAATATAGAAGTCGCTGGGTGGAGATCCAGCTGGTGCTGCCCGGCTCTGCTTTGTGTGCCGCGGGGACACCGAGGGTTTCGTGGCTCTATGCCGACTCCCTTCGGAACCCAGAACGCACAACTCAGAAGGCCACGGCAGGGCCCGGATGCACCTGGAGTCACCCGTCAGCACGTCCGTTCAGAGCGGCAATACTCAGCGGTGCACTCGCCAAGAGCTTTGCAGAACCCACTTTCAGCTCCACGATCCTCCCCCTCTCCCCCCCGTGTGCAGGGCCTTGGGGGTCACGTTGTGGGAACTCTTTGAAAATGCCGCTCAACCGTATCCACACCTATCTGACCGAGAGGTCCTCAACCACGTCATCAAGGAGCAACAAGTCAAACTCTTCAAGCCAAAGCTGGAGCTTCCTTACTCTGATCGATGGTGAGTTTGGATTTCTGCCTTCGTAATCTAAAGTTTTTTAAAGTCACAACTCGGTGGCTGCGGTCGCCGTTCGTGGCGTGTTTTGAAAAGCACGGTTTCTTTGCTCTTGTAGGTATGAGGTCCTGCAGTTCTGCTGGCTCTCGCCGGACAAGCGTGCCACGGCCGAGGAGGTCCACCGCTTGCTCATCTACTTGCGAATGCAAGGCCAGAAGAACATGGAAGAAGACTTTGAGCAGCGCTGGGATGCGCTCAAGCCCAACCCCTCCACGCGGCAAACCACCGTCAGCCACTCCTCCTTCCCCATCCTCGATCAGTTTGCGGACGACGCCTTGCGACAGGAGATCGATGAAGTGCTCACCGTCACCGAAACCAGCAAGGGTCTCAGTTTTGAGTACGTTTGGGAGGCGGCCAAGCAGGACCACTACGACGGCAGCCACGGGCAGGCCGGCGCCGACACGACGCTGAACTATCACAGCATGTTCTTTCCCGTCTCCAGCGAGGACATCCAAGCTCACTTCCCAGACCCTGGATCCAGGGCAGCGGGCGCAGACCCTCCCTCGGGCATTCCAGGGATTCTACCGGTGTTTGACGCGCAGAAACCGTCCGGCGGGCGTGGATACTACATACAGCTGGAGGAGCAGCTAGAGGAACCGGGGAACGGAGGACGGGACGTGAACTTCAGTTCGAGCCAGCAAGACTTCGTCGTCCTCCAAGATGTGCGTCTGGATGAATCGAGCACGGATGCAGATTTTTTTCACCACAGCATCGACTCCAAGGATTCCTATCAACCGGACAGTCACATCTGGTCGTCTCTGGAAAACGACAGTCCGTATCACACGAACATCTTCACCGAGGAAGAGTCCAAGCAGGAAGATTCTCCGTCCTGGAGACGCAACTTCATGGAGCTTCCGGAGCGGAACGGCAACCCTTTCCGTGAACGCGCCCGCCCGCTGGAGGGGGAAGCAGAGGCGGGAGAAAGAAACGGCGAGTCTTTTTTAGGGGAGTGTTCAGAGGCCGCTCACCGGGTGGGTTCTGCGGAGGGGCAGAGCTCAGACGCCACCGGGCTTCTGAACACTGAGCGACCCGCTGACAACTGCCTGTTCGCCGCAGAGCGGCGTCTGCAGAAAGAAGGGCCCGGCCTGGCGAGCGCTCGGCAAGACTTCCTGTCCCCCGGTCAGGTCCATGAACCAGAAGAGGCATTCAAAATGAGATCTTGGGACGGCCCGGATGCCGTAGGCAGCTTAAAGGGGACGGGCCCTCATCCAAACCCCGCACTGAGTAGCACATCCCCCGCCAAACAGGGACTTCTGGACTATTCCAGCACCGGCTTGGGAGAATTCTACGAGTCTCCGGGGGCAAATGAAACAGGGGTGCCTTTCATTACGGTGGTCACGGAGGACAACCTAAGCGGTCAGCTGCCCGTCAGTACTAGTTCTTCCACTGAGGACTTGGGTCCGCTCCGGCCCTCAGACAGAGCCGTGGACTCTGGTTTCGACTCTACCTCGGAGAGGTTCGACGTTCTCGTTAGTCAAAGCGATAGCTACAAACCCACTTTCTCTGAAAGTGCCAGTACAGACCTGTTGTGCACAGATGCCAAAATCTACAGCCTTGAAGATGACCTCGGAACCTCAGAAGACGGCGCTCGGCCCGAAACGAGTCCGGCGCCGAAAGGTCTGCGAGCTCTGACGTTGACGTCGGACGACGGGCGCGCCGACGATCTGACGAGCAACGATCTGTTGAGCGACCTGATCGAGGACGCCGACATAGAGATGGAGAGCACGCTGTCTGACCACGAAGAGTCCTTCATGGATGCCGACGGTCGGCGTCCCGTCAGATCTTCTCTGTTGGTCTCCGGTCCATCTCTGGACCAGATCAGCCAGGACAGCTTGCTGGAGGACAGCGCCTCCACCACTCTGCCGACCGTCGATAACTCGGCGGAGACCCCGGACTCGTTGGACTCCCTTGACCCGGCCGAGGAGATCAACGCTCCGACGGCGCGGCACAAACTCCAACCGCCCTACAAAGTAGCCGACAGCGGCTACGAAACAGAGAACCTGGAATCTCCGGAGTGGAATTCTCAGCCTCCCGGGAAAGAGCTCTCCCCGGTAAAAAACGGCACGGATTTGGCCAAAGAGCAGGAGACGGAGGAGCCTTCAGCCGCCGCCCGTCCGCTCCCGCCGGAAATCATCATCTCTGAAGTGGAGTGCACGCCGCACGCTCAAGACGGCGACGGTCTGAACGGAGACCGGCAGCTAGATGACGGCGCCTTGGAGTCGCAGATGGCCAGTAATTACAGAGACTCGGCCTACTTCTCGGACAACGAGTCGGAACCGGAGAAGAAGCCGGAGGAGGGATCTGCGGGGGGTTCCGCCGAAGGGACGTGGCTGAGGAGGTCCGCTGAAGAGGCCAGCAGGGACGCCGCGGACGGAGATTCGGATACCGTCGCTTCGCGTCCGGACTCCTCTGAAGCTCGGGTCGATGTCGGAGAAGAATCTGATCTTCTGGTCAAAAGTGCGTCGCCGGAGGCCCAATCGGAGTCTGCGGCAAACGCCTCCCCTCTGGAACGTGACCTGTCGGAGCCGGCGGCGCCGCCTCCTCCGGGCGAGAGCGCGGTCCACGCCAGGCTGAGCCGGCCGCGCACGGCCGAGCACGGCCACAAGATAAAGGAGCCGGACATGGAGGGCCGTTACCTGGGGAGGCGGGAGGGGTTGGCCGGGGACGGCCACGAAGACGGGATGGACGCCGACGAGGAGGACGAAAACAGCGACGACTCCGACGACGACGTCCGCGGCTACCGGCTGCACAGCTCCAGCGAGGACAGCGAGGACGACGGCGCGCGCCCGGTGCCGGTCGTCGTCTCCGATGACAGCGGCGCGAAGAACCTGAAGAGCCTGCTGAAGCCTTCCGCCGCGAGCGTCCGGACGTCGTCCTCCCAGCTGCCGTCCGGGTTCAACGCGGAGCGCTCCAGGAAAGCCGTGTCCTTTTTCGACGACGTCACCGTCTACCTGTTTGACCAGGTAACGCGCGGCGCCGGGTTTGGGGTTTGGGTCCGCGCCCGTCCTGAGCGGTCTCGTCCTGACCGGTCTGTCCGATACTCTCTGCCGCAGGAGACGCCCACCAAGGAGCTGGGCGACCACGGATCCAACAACCAGATGCCGGAGTTCGGCAGTCCGGGGCCGACCGCCGGATACCTGAACCGCTTCGCCAATTCGGAGAGCTCTACCGACGACGAAGGTACCGCCGCACCTCCGCCGCTGTGTTGGGCCCCCGACCCGTCCGCTCCCCCCGCTCACGCGTTTGATCTCGGCAGGCGGCGGCTTCGAGTGGGACGACGACTTCACCTCCGCCGCGCCCTCCTTCCTCTCCAAGGCGCTCCGAGAGCCGGGATCCAAGCCGATGTCCACGTCTGCGGCGTCGCCCTTCTCCTCTCCGCCCCCGGCGGCTCTCCGTGTGCTGCAGCCCAGCTGGGCCGGCGCCTCCAACTACTCACGCTTCTCCATCTCCCCCGTCAGCATCGCCAGCTTCTCCCTCACTCACCTCACCGACTCGGACATGGAACAAGGAGGCAAGCGTGCACAGCTCCGGGCTCCATCTCACCGCGGCTTCGCTCCGTTCATAAATGAAGTTTAGACGTAAAGTGTAGCAGAATGTGCGCGGTGCAGTTAGCATTTAAGCATGGCGAGTGTGGGGCTGAACTCTATAAAACCACTTTCACCATTTCTTTACATTCTCTTTTATATATTTAATATACATTTTAAATGTGAATGTTTTTCTTTCACACCATCTTTCTTCTTTTCCAAAAACATGCTAGAAATCCAGGCTACTGGGACGGATTCTTTGCGTTTCAGTTCATTTTAACGGGAAATTTAATCGGACCTACGAGCGAACGGAGCTCCGAGCTCGGTCTCGGAGCCGAGGCGCTGCCGCAGCGAGCGGGTTCTCTAACCCACTAGTAACCTACTAGTAACCCACTCTAAACCACTAGTCGTGTCTGATCGGCTCTTCGGATGTCCTCTTGATGAAACCTCCTCTTTTCCTCTCTCAGGAAGCAGCGAGGACGGAGAAAAGGACTAGCGCGCCGAACAAAAGGGACCCTCCTCGTCGCGTCGAACACGACCTCGCACTTTTTGGGACGGGACGGCACCGGAAAGGAAGGCTCTGCGTGGTTCGGCGGGTCGAACCGCGAGCCGCTCTCTCAGGCAGAAGTCGCTCGCTGGTCGTGGAAGGCCGGTAGGACGACGGCCCCCGGACGGGCTCCGCCTCTCCAGCTCCGCCTGAGGTTCCCTCTCTCCGGCCCCGACCTCCACGCGTCCGCTTTAAGAACTCACCGAGCGCATTCCAGCTATCGGGCGTCTGCTCTCCGAGCGCGTGGGACGGGAGCGCCCTCCTCCTCGGGGCGCGCCCGTCCGTCACCTGAGGTGAGCACGCCGGCCCGCTCATGTATCTTCACACCACAAGGAATAAGCTCTCTGACTCCAGCTGATGTAAACTCTGTATCATTGCTCCTTTGTGTTGTGCGATTATTTCAGTGGTTGCCTTTTTCTTTTCTGTCTGTCATCGTGACCTCCGGGTGTTTTCACGGCCTCCTGACTGGAGAGACGCTGTACGCTACCCTTCTGTAGCATTTGTTTGAGATACCAAGGTTTAGAATGTAGGACCGACCGACCGACCGACCGGCTCGCACGAGCGTCCCTCTTCCGCGAGGGCCGAACGCCGCACCTTCCTTTATTTATGCTCTCAGCGCCGTCACGTCTTTCGACAAGGTTCGCAGAAATAATCCTCGCGCGGCTCGAGGAAAGCGTTCGGATCTGCCGAAGAGGCGGCTCGGGATTGGCCGTGTCCGGGTCCGATCTGGGCGGCCGCCGTGCCGCACGCGCTCCCCGCATTCGCCGACAACGCACGCTTTCAAGCCCTCTGTACAGATTGTGGAAAAGTGGGATATTTTATTTTTGAACCTCAGATCGAAGAAAATATACGGGGTGGTTTATAAGAAAAAAAAAAAAAAAGAAGTGCAATGAATTTGTATGAATTGAAATTTGTGTACAAAGTCATGGTGACTCCTGAGTGAGGCGCACGCGCTCCGAGCTCCACGCCGACTCGCGGCTGAAGGAAAGATGATCAATGTCAGACAGAGACGTTAACAGAAATTTCCGTTGCCTTTTTTTTTCATTTTATTGCGTTTTAACCCAAAGAAGTGGTTCAGAGGGTGTTTCTCGGCAAGCGCCTGTCACAGTTCATCGCCGAGCGTTCGGGATGTATGCAACGGTTGATTTTTAACATTACGTTTTTTTTGTTTGGCGAAGAGAATCGATCCTAGAGTCCCGGTCCGATCTGATCCGGATCAAGTTTTCCCCCCGAGACTCTTGAGGTGAAGCTACGCTACAAAAGAAAAACACTGAAGACCGACGGTCGTCGCTGCTTGGTTATTGAAATAACGCTAAGACGGGAGGAGCTCCGGAAGGGCCGCCTCCTTCCCTTCCGGAAAGCACTGTATCCTAGTTAACCTGTGGTCAAAACCAGCATCCTGGGCTTCACTTAAACTTGAACGTTTATTTAAGGAAATATGTCATTTGACTACAGTATACATTTGCTTAATCTTGCACATTTGACAAATGTAACTTAATGTTGAAATGTACTGATGTATATAATTTTGTTTTTTTTCGTCGCTGTCTGTAAATGGAATCGGACGTGACGAGTTGTGGGGCTGCGGGTTCGACCGGAGGAACATATCACACCTGGGCTGGAAGCGCTTAAATTAAGACACTAAATCAGATGTGAATCCATTCTGTCCGCTCAACTTGTAGATTTTAAGAAAAAGTGATATTTTTACTGTATATTGACCATGATTAGTGCAAAACAATGAAATGTTTATAATTACACTGTTTAATATGAAAATAAATGCAAAAGGACTTGTAGTCGGGGCCTGTGTTTGTGATGGGCTGGAACACAGATATGAAGTTGCTGAAGGTGGAGGCGACGCACACACACACACACACACACACACACACACACACACACACACACACACACACACACACACGCGCGCACACACTTGCTCAGGCTCTTTATGGTTTTATCATATTGCTAATTTGTCAGGCAGCAGCCGATTGAATTGAAAGTGCAAACGTTTCCTCTCTGCATGATGGGTTGATTCAGAGAGCCGATCGCAGCCGTTTGCATTTGATGTCGAGTTTCTCCCAAACCGTCTCCGTCTCCTTTTTGGAGAATCCCAGGAGAACGGTGAAAATCACCTCTCAACCCACAAACCCTCAGTCGAGGTCTTTAAGCTTTTCTTTATTTAATGCCCTTTGGAGAGGAAGGTGGTGACATTCAGAGCCGCCGTGGATTCGCAACACGAGTCACTGGATGGAAGAGAGGCGACGAGGACGCCGCCGTCTTACTTTCAAATCCCTTTTAAAGCATTAACGTTCTTGCCAGTTCTTTGGAAAAAAATCAAACCAAACCAGAAAAAGAGCCCGTGGCCATATCAGGAACACGCGGGGAGCCGACAACACGTGCGGCCGTCAACGGAAAACCACGTGCGGGAGAACGAGGGGAAAGTGGCATGAAAACACCGGCCGTAGGAAACGTCGGGCGCTTCGGGTGCCGAAGAACCCGGATGAAGAAAAGGAAAAGGAAAAGGTCGGGCGCCCCGGCCCTTTGAGCCCGGCCCTCGGGTTCTCACAGGATGGTCTGGATAGAAGAATAAAAGCTATTGCTGGATCCGGAGGAACCCGGGTAGCCGAAGCCGAGTAAGAGCAAACACATGCACTCACTTTGTATCACACTCCTATGGAGGAGGACCTGGAGATCCGGACGCCCTCCTTCCTCTCCGCCGCTGCGGCCGGCAGGAAGGAACATTCAGCGTCTGATCCTGCCAGGCTGTGCGTTCCCTCTGCACGCAGGAACGTCTGGAACGGGTCTGCAGTCGGATGGATCCAGGCACAAACAGGGTTCTTCGGAGGGGTTGGGGGGGTCAAGCGGGGGGGGGGGTTACACTCCAACAGCGTTCCCATTGACTTGAGCTGGGGGGGTCCGGGGCAGCAGAGAGCTGGCGGGAGGATGGGGGGCGCGGGGAGGTTCCACAGAGTTCCCCCTCACACTGATGTGCTCCCAGCCTCCCTGGAAATCCAACACACACACACACACACACACACACACACACACACACACACACACACACACACACACACCTCGGTGAAGAGCTCCGTGCAATTGGACAAAAATCAAACACACAGCAGACCTCGAGTCCAGGACAGCAAAGGGACCGAGCGGCTGGAGATCCTGGACTCACCCCTATGCCGTAGTCCCAGGCCTGACCCTTGGGCTGCAGGGGCCCCACCCCCACCCTGTGGCCGACGGCCCCGGGGGTCTCAGCAGGAAAGCCTGGGACTCCGTCTGCGATGATCCACACCTGACGGGGGAGAAACAGCGGCCTCGGTTTTCAGCGTCCCAAACGCGTGCGGATCTCGTCCGCGAGAAGAGTCCGGATCACGGCGAGGGTCTCCGCCCCCTCTCCTCCGTGATTGGCCCTCTAGTTAAACCCGTCCCGTCCCGTGCGAGAACACCGACCTGGTCCAGAGGTCCCACAGAGACCTTGGTGACGTTGTTTGAGATGAGCTCCCAGGCGGAGCCCTGTGGGTAGCTGGGTGTGAGACCCTGCCTGAACCACAGGTTATCTGCAGGAGGTCCAACATGGCCAGGGTCAGTAACACCAACCTCACCGTGACGTGGAGAACAGAGCTCACGTTCTGCCGCTCACTGTTTTCATCCACGGCGAAGACGGAGGTCCGGCCCACGGAGAGCTGCCTCAGGGTCTGACGGGACGGCGAGGGGATGTGATACCAGCACTCTCCTGCGGAGGGAGCACAGGCTGAGCGTGCCGGTCCGTGTCCCGGATGGCGCCGGCGGCGGCGCGGGCCGGCGTGATGGCCGGCGCACTGACCTGCGGGATTCTGCGGGGACACGGAGCCCCGGTAGAAGACGGCCCCGTCCCTGGCGATGGCCCACACCTGGTTGGCCCCGCCGATGGAGATGGACTTGAAGGGCTGGTCGGTGCCGACGTGGAGCCACGAGCTGCCCTGTGGGAGCACGCGCCCCGTTAGAGACGCCCCTCAGATGTTCACCCGCGGGACGGGAGGCTCTTCGGCGAGGGCCCAGGGTTCGGAAGCCGAAGTCGGGGCCGCGGGAGGCGGCGGGTTCTCACCGCGGGGCTCTGAGGACTGACTCCCAGCCGGCACAGCACGTCCCCCTTGTCGCTGACGGCCCAGAGGGGGACCTGCTCCGGCGGGCTCTGGGTCAGGCTGGGCATCAGGGAGATGTCACTCAGAGGGATGGGCGGGACCTCCTGCCACGGCGCTCGCAGAGAGATCTTGCACTTCCTGTGGACGAGGCACATCGTGGACCTTCCTCTCCCGCGGACCGAGTTCAGAGCAGAGCGTGCGGTTACCTGGTCCACCTCCGGCGCCGGACGAAGTCCTTCATGGTCTTGTGGCCGTGAAACGTTCTGCGTGTGCGAGACGGGAAAACCGAAGACGGCTTTAATTTCTTTAAAAATGCATTTGCGCTTCCTGGAAAACTCAGATGGATGGCGGAGGAGACGTACGCCGGGAAGTCTGCGGCGTACTGCCAGCCCTCCGCGTCAGCGCCGCCGGGGACGCCGTGGTCCACAGCCCACTCTGACACCTGACACACACATGGGGGGGACAGTCGCTGAGACTTTGCCGTGTGTGTGTGTGTGTGTGTGTGTGTGTGTGTGTGTGTGGCTGTAGTTACCCAGACCCACTGAGGCGTGGGCGGCTGCGTGCCGCCTTTGGTTCGCTCTGTCAGCCCGCTCTCATCGCTCCACATGGGCCGGTCCGTGGGGAGACCTCTGGAGGGAGAAGGTCAGAGATCATCTCTGGATCCAGAGCAAAGAAACTTAAGATCCAAGGCGGAGGCGTCTCTACTTGTCAGAGTATCCGGTCATCGGGTTCCACCTCTGGTTCTCGTACACGTGGACGCTCCTGACGTCGGTCTGCGGCGGCGGTCGGGCTGCATCTGTGAACACAGGGAGGTGTGTGTGTGTGTGTGTGTGTGTGTGTGTGTGTGTGTGTGTGTGTGTGTGTGTGTGTGTGACACAGTGAGGTGTCACTGGAGCTCCGTCCATCACCTGGGAGAGTGTCGTGGAGGCAGTTACCTGGCGGGGGGCTCCGGGCGGAGCGGCCGCCGAAGACCCAGGCGGTGCCGTCCCAGCCGAGGCCCCAGACCAGACCCAGGCTGTTGGACTCCACGCGGCGCAGGTGACCCGGGACCTGCCGCCAGAACCTGCGGCACATCGGGGTCAGGAGGTCAAATCGGAGATTAGCGTGTTAGCGTGTTAGCCGCAGGTCCGGCACGGAGATGTCATGAAGGTGCGGAGCGGCACAAATCCTCCCCGGCTCCCCTGGAGGTCCGGCTCACATGAGGTCGCAGGCCGGCGCGTGGGCCGGGGCCTCCAGGGAGAAGGACGGCTCGTGGACGAAGATGTCCCCTTTGGAGGTGGTGGACCACAGCGCCCGTCTGGACGGCGGCGCCAGGATCCCTCGGCATTCGCAGCACGTGTCGCTCAACAGCTGCATCTGAGGCCGGATGTTTGAGGAGAGAACAGGGTGAGAACATCTGCCGGCAGGTTCCGCCGGCGCCGCGGATCTTCTGCCCGTTCCTCACCCAGTCGTTCATGTCCTGCTCCGTTTGGGCCGCCAGGACCAGCGGCCAGCGCTCCCTGGTCCTCTGGCCCGTGTACACGGCGAAGGCGTGGTGGACGTCCCTGAGCACCGGAACCAGAGCCGTCACCTCCTTCATGGAGACCTGGAGGTTCTGAAGCGGAGAGCGGGCGAGACCACTGAGAACACACACCGCCGTCAGAGGCCACCTTCGGGGGGTGGGCCTTCAGGGGAAGCCCACCTTCTTCTCGTCGTACTGAGTGAAGTAGACGAAGAGGATGCTGTCCTTGGAGCCGTCGCAGCAGGTGGACTGTTCCAGGGCCACGCCGGCGTCCAGCCAGCGCTGCGGCCTCCAGTCCCTCCACCAGCGCAGGGCTCCTCTGCGCACCCACACCGACTGCAGGGGCACGACCCCACGTTTTGGGCAAGATCTGATAAACCCGTCGGGACGCCGGTCCACGGTTGCTATGGTAACTTACGCTGCTCCTCTCCAGGGGCTTCTTGCTGATCTCTCGATTCTCCTGCTGCTGCTGCTGCTGCCGCTCGCTCCAGGCTGCAGACTGGACCGGGGTCAGGGACAGGGAGCTGACCAGCGGGCCTGACACACACACACACACACACACACACACACACACACACACACACACACACACACACACACCCCCATCAGAGCTGAAGGTCTGCAGCCTTCTGGTGGAGCAGGTTTGGCCCTGCAGACCTTCTGCGCGCCTCCGTACCTGTAGAGCTGAGCCAGCTGATCTGCGAGCCTGCATCCACGTTGCAGGCCCCCCCTGAGATCCAGGTCCACACGGGTCCGTCCTCCTCCCCGACCCCCCCGGAGGTGTCCAGACCCAGGGTGCCGCCCGGAGGCGTCCCCGCCCCCCGGGCGCCGGGGGCCGCCTCCGCCCCCTCCAGGTCCACGTCCCTCCAGGGGGATCCGTGTCCCGAGGCCTCCGGGGACGCGGGGATCTGGGCCGGGGGGGGCTCCCCCTCGGGGTCGGACCCCGGGGAGGCCCGGCCGCGGTCCGAGACCAGGCTGTTGATGAAGCTGTCGCTGGCGGGGACGAGGGCCCGGGGGCCGTCCTCCGGGGGGGTGTCGGCCCCCCCCAGGGGGACCACGGACGGGTCGGCCGCCTCCAGGACCGGGCCGTCGTCCCCGCCGCCCTGCGTGTCGGGGGGGCCCCGCTTCGGCTCGGAGTCGCCGCCGCAGGGGGGCGGGGACGGGGCCGCCTCCGCAGGCAAGCCGGCGCCGCGGCCGCGGTCGTCTCTGAGGGAGGAGGCAGAACGTCAGGATCTGGGTCCGGGGGTCACCCGGAGACCGAACCCCCCGTCACACACACCTGCGCTCAGGTGCGTCCACGCCGGCGCCCCAGTGGGCCGACACCGGGATCCAGCCGCTCCCGCTGGGCTCCGACGCCGTCACGCCCATACGGAAGTACAGGCCGCGGTCCTCGCCCACCGCCCACACCTGCAACACACACACACACACACACACACACACACACACACACACACACGTGTGTGTGGAACCATGGAGACCTTAGTAGGACTTCATAGCAAAGCTGTTGAATTTGAGGTAAACGGAGAAACTTCTTCATCATGATGTTTGAGATGATTGAAGGAAATGTGGACGTTTGCAGCGAATGGGAGGCCTCGGCCGTGACCGGCCCCGAGCTGTGATTGGCTCCCTGGCGGCAGCGGCGGGCCTGGACAGACGTCTGAGCCGCGATCAGGCGGTGCATCATCGTGGAGCTGATGATTGCAGCCCCAGACATGAAATATGGCCGTCTTGGCCGGCTGCTAACGGGGGGAGGGGGTCTACAAGGCTGGCTGGAGGCTCTGGGACTTTGGCTGGAGCTGCTGCTATCTTGGTGCAGGAGGTGTGAGGAGCAGGAGGTGTGAGGAGCAGGGGGGGGGGCTCAGAGGGGGGGCTCTCAGACCCCCCAGGCCCCCCAGGCCCCCCCACCTGGCCCTGCTCTGGTGAAACCAGATCCAAAGAGGGGGCTGAGGTGGCCAGAGGCAGCGCTGGCAGTGGTCTGGTGTGAAGACCTCCAAAGGGTCAACCTGACTCACGGTGGGGGGGCCAGGAGGTCCATGTCCACGTGACCAGAAGATTCTTGGGTTTCTTTGTCTGCGGCCCGACGGCGCCTCCAGGAGACGCTTTTAGACAGAACTTCTTACAAACATCTCCCACCGTCTATCCTGGACGCAGTAGGAGAACATCAGGACCTCCTCAGAGGTGGTGGGCCCGGCGGAGCAGGTTAGCCCCGCCTCCTCCATGCAGGAGGTCCACAGTTGGACTTCCTCAGGAGCCCTTCTCCACGTTCTCTCCGAGTGTGTGAGGGTTCCTCGGGGCTCTCCGGGTTCCTCCCGCAGTCCAAACACATGCAGGAGGTCCGCAGGAGACCCTCCATTGCCCAGATGAACGGATGTTTGACTCTCCGTGTGTCCATGGGATCTACCAGGGTGGACCTCGGCTCTCACCCGCTGACAGCGCTGAAGATGAAGAATGAAGCTTCATCCACCACCAGATAACGTCTGTTCATCAGTCAGTCATTCCCATTTATTAAGCACACATATCTCAGGTGTTTCCTCCTCACGAACCTTCTGACACTCGGAAACACAGAGAGAGAAAAGAGGAGGAAGAAGAAGAAGGTTTCCAGAGAGGAGCAGAAGTCCAAACCTGGTCGTTGAGTCCAACGTCCACCATCATCATCTCCCCCCCGACGCTGAGCCATCCTGAGCCGCAGGGGTTGTGGGAGTTCACACCCCTCCTGAACCACACCTGGGGGTCACACACACACACACACACACACACACACACACACACACACACACACACACACACACACAGAGTCCAGATCTTCAGCACCAACAGAGTGCCGCTGACGTTCCCGGGACGTCTTCTCCACCTTCTCACCTTGTAGTCTTTGGTGACCACCCAGACCACGCTCACCCCGACGGCCACGTGCAGCGCCTCCACCTCCTTCCCCGGAGACTCCACCTCCTTCCACGAGGTGCCTGACGGGAGGAGGATTCAAGCTACAGACCCGGAGCGGCTTTCTGCACATCTCACAACATCTGGACTTGTCCTCCTGACAAACGTGGACTTTACAATTCAGACGAGGGACAAAGGAGGAGGAGGTGCAAAGGTCACCGGGGATGGATCGGGAGCTTAACGCGAGGGTGCTGACCGGTGGGGCTGTCCAGGCTCAGGCCCGTTCGGACCAGCAGGTTCCCGTCCCAGAGCAGAGCCCACAGAAGGTCCCTGGGGCCCGTGGACAGCTGGGCCACCTCCTGGGGCACCGACACCTCCTCCCAGCAGGAGCCCTCCGGGACCCGCGGCTGGATGCCCTCCCTGAACCACACCTGTGCAGAGAGGAGGGCCGTATGTATGTGTGTGTGTGTGTGTGTGTGTGTGTGTGCACTCAGTCACGTGTTGATGTTGGACACTGAGATGTGAGCTCCTGCTGCCCCCTAGTGGTTGATCTCTACAACTCCAGCCCCAATGAGCAGTTTCCATCCCATTTGAACCCAAACAGGCTCTAACACAGTGTTTCCCAACCGCCGTGCCGCGACACATCAGTGTGCCGTGGAAAAATGCCCACTTTCACCTGATTGGTCCGAAAATTTGGCGTCTGCCAAATGCAATGTAATGTAATGTAATGTAAAAATGATTTATCCAACGTAAATAATGTGTCTTCCTATGTCTATGTGGGCAGCGTGTCCATTCCATGGCAACGGGTGGTGAATGAACCTGTGCATCTGTGTATCAGAGTGATTAGTGACGCTTTGCGTGATACATTTTTAAAATTAAAAAAACACGTTATTTCCGGACTACTGAGCGCACCTCAATACAAGCCGCACCGGCTAGCCGGTCGCTATCTTTAGCTTCCTCCTGCGCACTAAAATCGTCAGTCGTCTTCTTCGGTTTCAGAGTCGAACGGACTCTGAATTTCCTGGTCATTTCATCGGTCCGATGTGACGAGGATAAATGTTTTAGCGGCGTGAAGCTCGTTAGCGTCCCCCTCCCGAAGTCCACATATTAGCCGCATCGTTGTTTACGTGAAAAAAGTCGCGGCTTATCGTCCGGAAATGACGGTAGTTGTATCTGCGTAAACGAACAGGCAGCGTTGTTGAAAACTACCAAGACGAGTGAGAAAGCAGTGAAAGCTGCTAGAAAGTTGTGTCAGAATATTCCGCTATGATTACAATACATTGTGTTTACATACATTCATTGTATTTACTTATTTTGATTGTAGTCCTTGTGTGACGTGGGGACGCTCACGTCAAGAGAGGGACTTGCAAAATCCCCTACGTCAAATGATAGAATCTCCAACCTCACATCATTATTTCACTATCAATTACAAAGACTGTTAAAATGTAACTGTGAGACCCCATCATGTAAGGTGAAGGAATGCGCTTCCCTGCTGTTCCAATGACACCCCCGGGGATAATCGACTAGAGCCAGGGGTCGGAGGAAGTCATTATCAGGACTTCTTCCGAACCACGACTTCGATCAAAGCACGGTTTCACACAACCCAGGCGCTCATATTCCAAGAGAGCGTAAACCAGGGGTCGGAGGATAAACTTCCTCCGACCGACAGCTCTGACCGAAGTGCAGTTTTACAAGGCCCGCACCCCAGATGGTCGCACTCCTAGAGAGCGTAAAACCGGGGGGGTCGGGAAAGTCATTGTCAGGACTTCCTCCGACCCTTTTGGCCAAAAGGTATAAAATGAGCCTGATCCTTTGGATCGGGGCCAGAACTTCTTCATCTACACATTCGACTGGACGCGTCTCAGCGGGTGTCTAGAGGAGCCGAACGATCCTCGCGGGGTGACGTTCATTCTGGCCCGGAATATCTCCTAAGTGTATTTTCCTGACTTTGAATAAACCATTCTTGCTTGATTAGTTCCTGGCCGTTGTGACGTTTTTCCCTGAATGATAATCTGAACACACCGGGACAACAAAGTCCGGTCCCGTGGCAGGAGCCACAAAAACGGACAGTTGCTGAACTCGTCTCTAAATCCAAACAGCAAAACATTAACGCTACCTGCCGGCTAAATCATTGGAGAAGAAATGCTCGGCTCTGGCGTTGATGAAGAAATAGCCAGTTCTCTAAAATAATACCATTTCCAGACATATTGATGACATGTCTTCACACATTGCAAAAAAGTGTTCTAGAAAAGGTGCAAATCAGTGGGAAATTTGCTTTGTAACTTGATGAATCTACAGATATTAGACATATTAGATTTGACGAAGTAGATTAAGACTGCGGTTTCATTCTAATTCGTTAAAAAATGTTTGTGACATATTTATTTGGTGCTGTGATTTTTCTAATGTAAAATATGAGCCGTGGCTCAAAAAAGGTTGGGAAACACTGATCTAACAAATGTGTGTTGTAAAACTCAAATGAGACTCTTTACTGTGTGTGTGTGTGTGTGTGTGTGTGTGTGTGTGTGTGTGTGTGTGTGTGTGTGTGTGTGTGCGTGTGTGTGCACCCACCTGTCCCTGCTGGCTCACGCCCCACAGGTAGGGGTAGCGTCCGGACTCGTCGCTCAGCTCCCAGCCTCCACAGCTCAGGTCGCAGAGCGGCAGCGGCGGCCGTCCGGGCCGATCCACAGGGATCTGCAGACGCACAGACACCGTGTGTGTGTGTGTGTGTGTGTGTGTGTGTGTGTGTGTGTGTGTGTGTGTGTGTGTGTGTGACACACAGACCTTGGCCCAGGTTCCCTGCGCCGTGTAGCGCCTGTAGCGGATCCAGCGGCGCCGGCGGACACACGAGTTCCACTTCTTGTCCGGAGAGAAGTTGGCCGGGAAGTCCACGGCGTACTCCCAGCCCTGAGGGAACCACAAACATCTGGCTGAGAACCACAGAAACATCTGGAGGTGGAAGGCAGCGGACGTGCAGGCGTGACTCTCCGTGGTCCCGGGACTCGGAGCGGCGGGAACCCGAAGAGCCGCTGGAAATCTTTGTTACATCTTCCTCATTCATTCATTGGACATTCAGGAGAGCTCAGTGAAGGTGCGTCCCTGGACATCCTCGGGTGTGTGATGACCTCACAGAGGTTTGTGATAGGACGTCTCTTGGTCCGGTCGTGCAGAGATGCAGAAGGATCCGGAGGGATGGGCTGATGACCCAGCTGTGATTCTGGGCCAGCAGGTCAGCCCGGTCCATGGAGACCCTTCATTTCTGGGGCAAACATCTGGCAGCCTGCACCTCCTCTTCCATCACCCAGGTGATCATCTGATGCCGTGATTCCTCCTCCATGAGGACGAGAGCGTGGACGCTCGAGCTCCTCACAGACCTGGCAGCCACTGTTTGCAGAGCTTCGGGGTTGGGACACACACACACTCCCCCAGGTTGTGGATGGATGGAGGCCCCACGCCTCTAGATGCACCTCAGGAGGTCCTGGAGCTTCTGAGCTTCTTGAGGGGGGATTTCTGGCCTCAGAACCACATTCCAGCCACAGAGAAAGTTCTCCAGGATGCTTCCTGAGCTGATGGTGCATCTTACATGTACAGGAGTGTGTGTGTGTGTGTGTGTGTGTGTGTGTGTGTGTGTGCTCACCCCGGTCTGGCTGGGCTCCCCCCCGCAGCTCTGGTCCACGTACCAGTCCCCCTCCCACTCCCAGCTGCGGGACGGGAGCTGGAAACCGTGCAGCGGCTGCGGGTTCATGCCGGTCACGTCGCTCCAGGGCCAGCGGTCGGTGGGCAGCAGCGCGTCGGTGAAGCCGTCCACGGGGTTCCACCTCTGAGGAGAAGCACAGCAGAGCACCCGCGGTCACACCTCCGGCTCCGGCTCCGGGTCCGGCTCGGGCTCGGCCGCCCCACCTGGTTCTCGTAGGTCTCCTCTCGGTAGCGGACGGGGGTCTGGTGGGGCGTGATGTTGAGGTACACGTGGTGGTCGCAGCCGACGCCCCAGCAGCGGCCTTTCCCCGCCGCCACCCGCTTCAGCTCCAGCAGCGTGTCGTCGGCCCGCTCCCAGCGCCGGCCGGCGGTGGACAGGCTGAAGACCCGGCCGTACACGTCCACGGCCCACAGCGGCGTGGCGGTCATGGCGGACGCTGAGAAGAAGGGGATGCGGCGGCGTCAGTCTCTGCGACCCCAAACACCTCTGCCTCCAGACGTCTAAAGAAGGCCGTTCACGGGGAACGCGGTGCACGTCAGGAGACACCAGCTGAGGAACAACTTTTTAAAGACACTTCTTTGTACGCTGAAGATGAAATATCGACTCAAACATCTGCCCATGGCCGTCGGCCTTCCAGACCCTCACTTATTTCTTTCATAGTTTGCAGATTCACCCTTTCCTGCCTGATTCCCACGGCTGAGAGCACAGAGACAGGAAGCTGCGGGAGATGGAAACACACACACACACACACACAGGCGTGATGAAACGTGGTGTTTCAGAGCAGGTCGGAGATGCAGGCTGAGAGGAACCCAAGAAGGTCCCGAGCCGGGAGGCAGATGTTCTTAGCTTGAACCTGAAATCCAAGGAGTGAGTAAAAGGAGACCCGGCGTGACCTCGGGATTCACAGCGACGGAAGAAGCCCTGAGAACCCGCGGAGCAGCGACCGCAACGGGTCTGCGTCCCTCCGTGAGAACCGCTCTTCGGTTCTCATTCCTTCACTGCACCTGGCGGAGACGGACCGGAAGTATTACTTTGAAAGGTCAGTCCGGAAGCGCCGCTTCGCGCCGTCCAGCTTGACGTCCAGCTTTATCCGCTCCTCTAATCCTCCGGCGGACCGCACCGGCGGCCCAGGCCTCTCCGGACCGCCGCGTCCTCACGCCGGGCGAGGACGACGAGTTCTCGGGGAAAGTCAACGTAAAGCGGAACCGAGCGGCGGGTCTACCTGAGCCCCGGTCCGGGTCCGGGTCCGATGGTCGTCAGACGGGAAGCGTCAGGGCCACAGGTGCGCCAGCCGGTCCCCGCAGCCTCCGAGGCCCATGATCGGACGGACCCTGCCGGGAGGGGAAGGGGGGGTCAGCGGACGGGCAGCGGATGGGCCAAGTCCTCCGTGAGCCGGGACCGGACGCGGCGGCCCGCACGGCCCGCTGGACCGCTGACACTCGGCCGGCCTCACCTGCGACACCCGGGGCGGCGGACGGGCTCCTCCGCGGCGGCTGCGGCTCCGGGCGGCGGGACGCGGCCTCAACCTCCGGCCGCAGCGGGAAATGGAGGGAGCGGGCCTCGGATTGGTCCGCAGCCGGCGGGAGGGGGCGGGATCCCGCGCTCCCATTGGCCGGCCGCCGGACGGGCTCGGCAGACGCCGCAGAGAGACGCGCAGCTTTCAATTATTCAGCCGCCGGAGGATCGATCTCTCGGCCCGGTGACACCCGGTGCCGCCCGGTGTCACCTTCCGCGCTCCTGCGCCGAGCGGCTCACCTGGAACCGAGCAGCGCTGCCGCTGCAGCACCCTGGACAGCGCCACACATACACACACACACACACACACACACACACACACACATACACACACGCACCTGATCCGCCTGCAGTAGGTCAGATGCCTGAGCCGCGCTAAATAAATGATCATGGGTGTGTTTGGATCCCAGACACGCTACGTTTGGAGCATCAGTGTGTGTTTGACCCCCCCACACACACACACATGTTTGTTTGATTGTTTCTATGTTTTGGTTGTTTATGCTTCAATTCAATCAACGGTTAAAAAAACGTCACTTCTGGTCATGTGACATGGATGGAATAGTTCGATTTTATTCTCGGGGGTCGGGGTTGGCACAAAACCCTGGATTTAGTTATTCGAAAAGGTTCGAAAGTGACACATGTGCTTTTATTTCACATTTGTGAATTAGATACTTTATTCGAGAAATCGATACTCTCATGAGTAGCGTTTAAGTATCGATACTTCCATCACAACAGAGGAGCGAACCGGAAACTCGAGCCGCCGGAAAGCAGGTGCTCGCGAATAGCTAGTCTGAGCTACTGCTACTTATTAAGTAGCAATACTTAAGTAGTACTACAAGACTTGAGTAGTACTTAAGTTAGCATCACAACCCGAGAGGAGCCGAACGGTGCGTGTGGAAGAAAGTGAGCCGTGTCCCCATCACCCTCACTCGTTTGGAATAACTGAGCAGCAGAACAGGACAGTTCCGAAGCCGTTCGCAGTGTTTGCAGTAAAAGTCTTTCACCGGAGCAGAGCTCCGTTCAATTTGATAAACTCGATGAAGCATTTGAAAAAGCACGCGGAGCAACGCGAAGGGTAAACCGAGCTAAAGCCAAAGCCAATGGGGAAGCGGCTAAACCCAAGCAGCTAACTCTGGAGGCTGATCTTGGCCACGCAGGATAATTGATTACTCTGACGAAACGGCTCGGCTTTGTTTCTTTTCATCTCGGTGCATCGCTAGGCTCTTGAACTGTCAAGCACATAATCTGAATTAATAACTTTAATGTAGGGCTACTTGAATTGTGCTCGCCGACTTTGAACCGCCGCACAGAATCGGATCGGTATCGACAGAAATCAGGATCAGGACATCTTCAGAAAGGGTTTCTTTATTTACTTTTATCTAAGTTTTCAGTACACAGTGCTGGCTTACACTTATTCCTCTGTATTCTGCGGTTGAAATAACGCGCAATGAAAACTAAACATAGGAATGCCAATAGCCAATCAACAGCCTATCTTTGTAATTTCTCCACTGTGGGACGATTAAAGGAATATTCTATCAGTGTAACTTAAAGACAAATCAGTGCCCGTGTAAACAAATTAAATACCGCTTATTAAAACAAATCGAATACCTGAAAAGCTTTCGCCTTTTTAATGTTTATGATGTTTGGGGAATGGAAATACACTCGTCCTTGTGTGTGTGTCAACTTTAATAAATGGGACTAAATACAATACATAATTCCTCTATTTATTCTATTTCTCTATTTATTTAATTCCCCACATCTGTCAGTGGAATTTCCCCCCTGCAGGACTAATAAAGGAATCCCATATGTCATCTAATTTTACATAAATCACACCGACCCTTGTTCGTCACATTAATTTCATGCTTACATTATAGTTAACCTTGTCAGTTTTGTATAAATTGTTTTGTATAAACATATAAAAAAACTAACACAGATAAATTTAATGTACATCAATGGCATTTAACAGGCATGAGGAAACATAAAGACACTTATTTTGTATTCAGTCAGTTAACTGTAAGAGTAAAAGTGTGTGAGAAAGAATGTATAATTTGAGAAACAAAAAAAGTGGCAAGAGGATTTACAATATGTATTTAGCTCAATGGATAGAAGGGAATTTTTAAAGTTTTAAAGATTTTTTATATAATTCAGAATTGTTTTCAAAGAAGCTAAAATTGGGGGGATGTTTTTGCATTCTATTTTTGCGTATAATGATTGGTTCATTTGTAATGTTTCTTTCAGCAAAGGAGAAAAAGGTAACCGTTTTCATCAGTTTTGTACAATCTAAATGACTCATCCCTTATTCTTATTGGTCCCAGTGCTTTGGGACTGCGGTCCTTTTCTGTGCCTGTGAACAAGTGGTTTTATTGCCAGATTTTATTTTTGATTTGTTTTAATTTACATTGAGCGGGTGTTGGCGATACCAACTACTTTGACCCCCCCATACACACAAATATCAAACTATTACAGTTGAAGACAAATGACATGACAAGTATTGTTTGTTGAACAACTTCAATTAGTAAAATAATCCACTTCCTGACAAAAAGTGAAGCAACTCTTAAATCAAAATGTGTTTTACAGAAAATGTATTGCCTGGACGTCAAAACAAAAATCATATTTTAAATAAATTTGATCAGGAATCGATTGCCAACTGAGAACTGTGTATCTCACTACCTATACCCCCTAAGGCAAAAGAGCCACACTTGACACACACACACACACACACACACACACACACACACACACACACACACACACACACACACACACACACACACACACTTATGAATAACATCTACCCATACAAAGATTTATTGAGGTTGAAGATATCTCCACATTTTGTGAAGATGATATTGACGCCACAGACCATCTGTGAAAAAGTACAGTTTGGGGTCTAAAACTCAAATTGATACAAGAAAAATCTCCATCATCACCAACTTCTCTCTTAAGAGATGATATAACATTTGGTTTACTTTTAGGAAATGAAAGAGACTTAATGTCAATGTTATTTTAGGTTTGGCCAAGTTCTTCATGCCTGTTAAATGCCACTGATGGACGATTAAAATTTAGCCATGTTTGTTTGATTGTTTCTATGTTTTGGTTGTTTATGCTTCAATTCAATCAATGGTTATTAAAACTACACTTCTGGTCATGTGACAGGGATGGAATAGTTCAATTTTATTCTCGGGGGTCGGGGTTGGCACAAAACCCTGGATTTAGTTATTCGAAAAGGTTCGAAAGTGAAACATGTGCTTTTATTTAACATTTTTAACTTAGTTCTTTATTCGAGAAATCGATACTCTCGTGAGTGGCGTTTAAGTATCGATACTTCCATCACATTAGAGGAGCGAACTGGAATATCAAGCCGGAGGAAAGCAGGTGCTAGCGAATAGCTAATCTGAGCTACTGCTACTTAAGTTAGCATCACAACCCGTGAGGAGCCGAACGGTGCGTGTGGAAGACAGTGAGCCGTCTCCCCATCACTCTCCCCTGGAATAGCCAACGAAGCGGTTTCGGTCCGCGGGGGACAAAATGTGACGCAGATAGAAATTTCACCCGAAACGCACTGACGGCTAACTTCCGAAGCTAGCAATGCAACCGCCACCTAGCCTAGCTATAGCCGCTACCCTCCTCATCCTCATCCTGTCTACACTGCACACCTGCCGCCATGAGACCGGGCTGCTCCGGCAGGCACCCGGCGCCCTCGACAACACCTCCGCCCGGCTTGTTGGAAGTTTGCCTCGAGGACGGAACGAGTCGGCGGACCGCCAGGGGATCCGCGGGGAAGGGGGAGACGTGTCCGACAGATGCGCCCTGTCCGCGGAGAGCCGCTTCGACTGCGCCCGGGACAGAGCGCTCAGCCGGGGGGAGTGTGAGGACAGGGGCTGCTGCTACGCTCCTCTCCCCGCCTCCGCTGGACCTCCTTGGTGCTTCTACCCGCAGCGGTACCCCGGTTACACCATGGGGCCCCTCACTCCCTCCCCCTGGGGCCACACGGCAACCCTGAGCCGCTCCACAGCGTCCTTCCTCCCCGGGGACGTTTCGCTCCTCGCCCTGGCGGTCAGAGAGGAAACCGCAGGCCGCCTCCGCATCACCGTGAGTGCATCATTGCTAACATCTCATTCTACGCGTTATCCCCTCTCATCTCGCTTATTATTTACTATATTCTCTTATATAGCGGCTGTGTTTTTCCTTGCTTTCCTTTCTACACCCAAGGAGTAGTTTATCTAATTCCTTAGTGATCCCCAGAGGGCAAATCCTTTGGTCACAGCAGCGCAACAATGACAGTATCAATAAATGTAAACAAAAGAGACAATTAAAAGACAAATAAGTAGACGACAGAGTGAACAACAAGGATACGAATAACATAAGGTAAACTTTATTGATCCCCATAGGGGAAATTCCTTTGTTACAGCAATGTAACAGTTATGTCAACAAAAAAGAAACAAATATGAATAGAAATAGAAAGGCAGAGCACAGGAGATAGCAAGACAAAAAGTAAATAATTAGACAGCTGATGATTAAACCAATGAAAAGAAACCAAAGAAAACTAAAAAACACAAAAAGGATAAGAATATATTTTATATATATTGTCTATTTGATACAGTTTTATATTTGTATTGTCCAGGACTACAGATGGAAATTAGCTATGAGCTATAATCTGGTACAAACATCTCTGCCTCGGTGCTTAATGTACTTGTACACTGTCCTAATAAACTTCTAAACAAGCAAAGAAACAGAAACAGTGACAATAACAAGGACAAAAATAAACCAGATGTGAGCGGAGTGACACCAACAAGGATAAAAAACAAATCTCCAGAACATCTAACGTTTGCTGTCCCTTCGATGGACTAGTTTTTTTTATTTGTTATACTTTATTAATCCTTTGTGAGAACTTTGTTCTCTGCATTTAACCCATTGTGGATGAACCCCGAGCCGTCGGCATGCCGTCTCGCAGCGCCGGGGGAGCGGTTTAGGGGTTCGTGTCTTGCCAAACAACAACCCGCTCCTCTCCATCCTCCTCGTTCCCAAAGAGGAACCTCTCCATTTCATGGCTGCTCTCACCTCCTTCACCTTTCCTTTTAGTCTGACTGATACTCTTTTTTTTTTTAATCTCCCCCGCCTTCTTCATCTCCCCTCCCTGCAGCCTCGGCGTTCCACTGGGGTCCTTCTCATTAACACACATGCATCCTGAAAATCTAGAGAGGTGGAGGTATGCTCTGGAAAGGAGAGGAATGAAAGTTAGTCACAGCAAGACAGAATATATGTGTGTGAATGAGAGGAACTCAGGTGGAACGGTGAGGCTACAGGGAGTGGAGATCAAGAAGCTGGAGGATTTCAGGTACTTAGGGTCAACAGTCCAGAGCGTAGGAGAGTGTGGAAAAGAGACGGTCCAAGCAGGTTGGAATGGGTGGAGAAAAGTGTCAGGGGTACCAAGAGATAGAAGAACATCAGCCAGAATAAAAGGAAAGGTGTACAAGACAGTGGTGAGACCAGCGATGATGTTTGGACTAGAAACTGTTCCAATGACCAAAAGACAGCAGGCAGAACTAGAGGTTGCAGAGATGAAGATGTTGAGGTTCTCTTTGGGAGTGACCAGGATGGAGAGGATCAGGAATGAGTCTATCAGAGGGACGGCACATGTCCGATGTTTTGGAGAGAAGGTCAGAGAAGCCAGACTGGGATGGTTGGGTCATGGACAGAGGAGGGATAGAGAATATATTGGTAGACGGATGCTGGAATCGGAGCTGCCAGGCAGGAGGTCTGGAGGAAGACCAAAGAGAAGATTTATGGACGTAGTGAGAGAGGATATGAAGGTAGTTGGTGTGAGAGAGGAGGATCCAGAGAATAGGGTTAGATGGAGAAGGTTGACTCGCTGTGACGACCGACCCCTGACGGGAAAAGCCGAAAGAAGAAGAAGACCCTGTCCTGCTACGCCTGACCTTCATTCCTCATCCCAGCGTCTGTAAGTATATTGATAAATAACATACTGAAACAGATACTTGATATCCTTCAAGCTGAAGGACCCAGCGTGGCAGCGGTATGAAGTTCAGCTCCCTGGTGAGGCCCCCCGGGCCACGGCTGACACCGGAGAGCCTCTCTATGCCACAGAGTTCCAGCCCGACCCGTTTGGCTTCATAGTGCGCCGTCGCTCCAGTGGAAGGGTGATGTGAGTATCTGCGATCGCTTTACCTCTGCGCCTCTGCGTCTTCACCCCCCGGATAATTCCAGGATCCCGTTTTTTTTATTTCCCGAGTGAAAACATTTTTGCACATATACAAGTCTTCGGTGACTCGACGGGAAAGCTACTTAAATTTTCGTTTTTCTTTCGATTTTCTAATTCAAATCAATACATCGTCGGCCCCGGCAGCGTGTCTGCATTGAATGACGGCTGGGTGTGTCTTTGCAGCATGAACACCACCGTGGCCCCTCTGCTGTTCGCCGACCAGTACCTGCAGCTGTCCACCACGCTGGCCTCGTCTCTCGTGTCGGGCCTCGGCCAGCATTACACCCCCCTGCGCCTGAACCTTACCTGGACTTCCCTCACTCTGTGGAACAGAGATATGGCGCCTCACGTGCGTTGTCCCCTCTTTTTAGATTTGTGGTTTAGCTGCAGACCTCAGCTATTGCTCGCCTATTCTGTGCGCAGAGCTGGTCTTGAAGGTCAACCCTGTGTTCTTCAACAGGCTGATGCTAATCTCTACGGCTCCCATCCGTTCTATATGGTCCAGGAAGAGGACGGTCTCGCACACGGAGTTTTTCTTCTCAACAGCAACGCCATCGGTGCCGAGCTCTCCGTTTCAATAAGACGAGTATTTGAGCCACGGGTGATACTTTTTTCTCACACAATTATTTCCCGAAATGCTTTTTTTTTTCCCTCCAGAGGTCCTGTTGCAGCCAACCCCTGCTCTCACCTGGGTGTCCACCGGTGGAGTTCTGGACCTGTACATCTTCATGGGCCCTGACCCTCAGAGTGTGATAAGACAGTACCTGCAGGTTATCGGTGTGTCTTCTTCCCGCTGACGTTCAATCGCACACTTCTCAATTCACAAACGCGAAGGTTCTGCGTGTGAAACACAACACCACAGTGGTGTTTGCCCCTTCCCAGGCCATCCTATGATGCCTCCCTACTGGTCCTTGGGTTTCCACCTGTGCCGCTGGGGTTACACGACCACAAATGCGACCCGGCAGGCGGCGCGGCGGATGCACAGCGCCAATTTCCCCCTGGTAAACTGACCCGAGGCTTCCTAGAACTTGTCTGCTGCTGTCTTTGCATCCGGCAAGATTTCGCGACGCCCTCGATTTACTTTCAAATCGTGCCTCGACTCCTCGCTTCTTAATCGCCGTGGATCGTGTTTTTCTCCGCTCAGGATGTGCAGTGGAACGACCTGGACTATGCAGACAAGCGCAGGGTCTTCACCTTTGACCCGTTGCGTTTTGGGGACCTTACCGATATGGTGGACGAGTTCCATGAAAAGGGCATGAAGTACATACTCATTCTGGTGTGGCTTTTTTTTTCTTTAAATGTCCTCACAAACAGAAAAGTCAACCATTGGGTCTAATTGTTTGTTATGGAGTGTGTATATATTGACAAACGTACTCGTGATTGTTTCACGCTCTTCCTCAGGACCCGGGGATCAGCACCACCAGTCCCCCAGGGACCTACCGTCCCTTCGAAGACGGGCTGAAACGCGACGTATTCATCAAAAACGCCTCGGGAGACCTCCTGATAGGGAAGGTTAGTCCTTTTTTCTTTTCCATGGCGTTGTCATCCCGTATTGTCTTCACACATCCTCGGCCTGCGTCTGCAGGTTTGGCCCGGCCCGACAGCCTTCCCCGACTTCACCAACCCGGAGACCCAGCGTTGGTGGGAGGACTGCATCGGAGATTTTCACTCGAAAGTGCAAGCGGACGGTTTGTGGATCGTAAGTATGAACGCGCTCGCAATCGGCCGCCTCATCATTTTGGCTGCGAGATGCAACTTTTTCGGATTTACGTAGTTTGATTAGCGTATTGATTTAGCTAAAGGCGTGTTGTTCTTTTTTGGCCCGCGCTCCACCAAGGACATGAACGAACCATCCAACTTTGTCCACGGCTCGCTGGACGGCTGCCCCGACAGCGATCTCGAGAACCCTCCTTACACACCCGGTAAGAGTCGCGCTTTTATATGCATTCGCTTTTTAAGAATAAGAATAAGAACAACTTTATTAATCCCGAAGGAAATTGCTGTGCCAGAGTTACAGAAAAATATAACAGTAAATAAATAATAAAAGAAAAGGCAGAATTAGAAATAAAAATAAACTATAAACTATAAAGTGTCTCAGTGAAACTATAAAGTGTCTTAGTAAACAGTGATAAAACTATAAGTGTCTTAGTAACAAGTGAGGGAAGGAGTGCACAATAGTATGATAGAGGAGAAACTTGTAGTGTAGCTGTTTTGAGATGAAATATTGCACAGTTTTGAACAGTGCACAGTGAAATGAAATATTTCACAGTTTTTGTTTTTTTAGGTTAAAGATAGGTTTTTATGGTTTTACCTCTTTAAAGTACGTGCAGACGTGGTTTGACGTGCCATCAGAGATCCTGGAAGTCTCTCCACATGATTTGCTGAAGCCAGTGTCTTTCTGTGGGACAAACAGGGGTGGTCGGCGGACGATTGAGCTCGGGGACTCTGTGCATGTCCGCCCAGCAGAGGCTGTCCACTCACTACAACCTGCACAATATGTACGGCCTGACAGAAGCTTACGCCACGCACAGGTTAGACCACCAGGCCGTGGAGGCTTCAGACCAGACCTGGGCATTTTACGGCCCGCGGGCCACATCCGGCCCGTTTACCTTTTTTATACGGCCCGCCAAACTATTTTCTTTTAATACCGTATTTTCACGACCATAAGGCGCACCTTACTAAAAGGCGCAATCTCGGTTATGTGTGCCATTATTGTATTTAACACACACATAAGGCGCACCAAATGATAGGGTGCGGGTTTTATATACAATCCACGGCCACGCTTCCCCCTTTAACGTTCTCATGGTGTCCTCTACTACTTCCGACTTACAACAACACACACACACGCATACAAGTGTGCGTATTTAAAAAGAGCGGGAGCAAAACTGAGTTTGGTTGTGCTTTATTGAAGTATTGATTACAAACTAGTAACTCATCAATCAAACCCATCGAAGTCTTCATCCTCGGTTTCTGGTTTGAACATCTGCGCTAAATCTCCATCAAACATACTTTCGTCACTGTCGGAGTCGCTTTCTGTGCCGTGCGGCTCCTCGGAAACGGTGCCGGCTTTTGCGAAAGCTCGAACAACAGCGCCGGCGGACACGTTAGCCCGAGCATCTACAATCCCTTCGCAAATCGCGGCCTAACTCGCCCGGCGCTGTCTTACACGCTTCGTAAAAGAGCGTCTCCATCGGTCATCCGTCGCTCCCACGCCGCTCGCAGCCTTACTTTGAACGGCCGGTTCCGGCCCGGAATGATAGCAAGCTCAGAGTTCGTTCGCTTCGCTTGTTTTTTCACATCGGCTGTGAGATGGGCACGCATCGTCACAGGTCAACAGCGATGGTGATGCGTGGAAGAAAACACCTGGTCTCCTTACCCGCGTTTTTATGTACCGTACAATCCACGCCCACGCTTCCCCCTTTAACGTTCTCATTGTTAACGTTCTACAACGTCCGCCTTACAACAACACACACACACACACACAAGGCGCACTGAACGATAGGGTGCACCGCACGTTTTGAAGAAAATCTTTGACTTTTATGTGCGCCTTATGGTCGTGAAAATACGGTATTTTAAGTATTTTCAATCAATATTGAATTTAGAAACTCCTTATTTTTTCCCCTTTGTTTAATTTTGTACGATTGATTACATATAAAATGATGTCGGTACATTCATATGATCATACATGATTTCAAAGTAAAAAAAGAAATAAAATGCCAAAAAATGTAAATAATTAAAATGAAATTTGGATGAAGATGTTTGGTTGAAGGTTACTTTGAAGCAAACTATTCTATCTATTTCAGTCCTGGATGTATTTATGAAAAAAATCCAAACTTAAATGCTCCACCTGCAGCAAACCAAAAATGCCGTCCTCTCTCTGCGTGCTGTCTTACTTTTACTGATGCGCGCAGTCGCTTATTAAGAGCGACAAAAATATGAGGACACATTTTATTTAGATGTTACGAGAATGCCATAATCGTCAAATTTAAAATGACGACTAAAATAAAATACATGTTAATGAAATAGTCGTTCAGGGAGCGGCGTCAGAGCGATCATAGAGCCGCGGGCTGCCGACCCCTGAACCGGTGTGTTTTCCGCAGAGCTCTCGTCAAAGTGCGAGGGAAGAGGCCGTTCGTCCTGTCCCGCTCCTCCTACCCGGGAATAGGACGATTCTCCGGCGTGTGGACGGGAGACGTCAGAAGCGACTGGGAGCAGCTCGGATTCTCCGTCCCCTGTGAGCTCCGCCGAAGCCTCCGTGTGTGGCCGTAGACACCTTAGCGTTGCACTGCTACCGCTAACCGGAACTGTCACGCCCAGTGTTTGTTTTCGCACGTTGAACGGCAGAATGACCGTTCGCCGACGTCTCCGCAGCGCTGTTGCTGTTCAGCCTGTTCGGCGTGCCGCTCGCCGGGGCCGACGTCTGCGGATTCGGGGGCGACACCACGGAGGAGCTGTGCGTGCGCTGGATGCAGCTCGGAGCCTTCTACCCCTTCATGAGGAACCATAACGACAGGCAAAATGCTGTGAGACGCACGACTGCATCGAAATCGCTTATTTTCCCTTGCGGTCGTCTTTTCGAATCTTATGATTTTCTCCGACCAAACCGGTCCGCCTGTTTCACCGTGTATTCCTGAACGCGCAACTCTATCTCGTTGTTCTTTTGTGCGCCGGCCTCACAGCCTCAGGAGCCTTACGTATTCGGGGAGAAGGCCCAGGCAGCCATGCGGGAGGCGTTGAACCTTCGATACTCCCTTCTACCATTTCTTTACACGCTCTTCCATCACGCCCACGTGTCCGGTGACACGGTGGCCAGGCCTCTCTTCATGGAGTACGTATCTTCCCCGCTCCACTTCACTGGATTTTATCACGACATGAACAAAACGGCGGGCTTATTTGCGTCTTCCTTTCAGGTTTCCCGCCGACCCGAACTGTCAGGCCGTAGACAGGCAGTTCATGTGGGGCGGCTCGCTTCTTATCAGCCCCGTCACAGAGCCCGGGGCAGTAGAAGTGTCCGCTTACCTCCCCGCCGGCGTGTGGTACAGCGTGCACAACGTAAGCTCGCCTCTCACGTTACCATCGTCCCGTGTCTTTAAGTTGTACTTTATCAATCCCTCATTTTCACTGAGGGCCACATCAGCGTCATGGTTGCCCTCAAAGGGCCACATGGAACGGCAACAGTAGAAATGAGATGAGATGAGATGAGAACAACTTTATTTATCCCGAAGGAAATTGTTGTGCCAGAGTTTCAAGTTAAAACATAACAGTAATAGATAATAGTAGGAAGGAGAAAGAATAAGAAATACAGTGAAATATAAATTGTCTTAACTGTGAACTACAAAGATTTGAAAATTCCCTGCGGCTGAGGGAGGAGGAATTAAAAAGGAATTTAAAAAATTAAAATGTAACTAAATATAACCGAATGTAAAATAAACGTAACTACTCCTTATGTTAAACAGCCGTGAATTTATTACTCATTCAAATCCAAAAAGGCATTTTGGCTATTATTATTTGACAATTTGTTGTTTTCCTGGAAGGCTAACTTTAGCATACTTAGCTCCGTGTTAGGTATCCAAATGCCGACTCTTTGACAACCGACGCCGCCTCATAACACAAAAGACATACCGCTTTTTCTCCTTGAAGCACAAACATGTATTTGCCCTCCCTTCTTCCTTGAAACAGCCTTCATTTGCATCAGACTTATTTTCTCAGAGGGCAACATCAGCATAATGGTTGCCCTTGAAAGGACCACATGTCACTAAATGTCACCCAATGTAATGTAAGATCAGTGTAACTACTCCTAAATGTTACATAACTGAATTTATCACTCAAATCCAACATTTTACATATGGATTTGCATAGACGTGAACAAAAAAATATGTTTACTAGTTGCTCTGTTTTATCATATCAGGTTAAGAAACCCACATTACTCCATCAAACTATCCAAGTTAATAAAGAAAAATGTCATCCAATACTAGTTATAACATTATCTTTGCTCAAAACCATCAACTTTTCTCTTCCTGGCTATTTAGGGATTATTTGTATTTGTCAAAATGGCATCTATGTGGATACACTGCGATCCAGTGGCGGGATGCAGTCACTTGGTGGTTGACGTGCATTGTTGGAAATGTAGTTTATGATCAATGCACGCGTTTGACTTCTTTATTTGAAGACAATCAGAACTTTTAAGACCTTCTAGCGAGCCACAGAAAATGACGTGCCGGGCCACATTTGGCTCGCGGGCCTTGACTTTGACTCGTGTGCACTAGGAGGAGCCGGGAATGGAATAAGAAATGTTTGGTTCGCTCTACCTCCCCTCGAGCCATAAAGCACGGCTCAGTTTTTGCTGTTGATAACTTCTGGAGGCCCTGGTGTGCCTCACATCCGTGATCTGCCATCTTCAGGGTCAGCCGTCCCGCAGCAGAGGTCAGCGCGTCGTCATGCCGGCTCCTCTGGACACGATCAACGTCCACGTGAGGGGAGGACACATTATCCCCCGGCAGGTGCGTGGAGATCTGGAGGGGGAATGGCTGCGGGTCTACATGTGGCCTCGTGATTGGTCCAGGGTGAACCTCTCCGCTCGCCCAGTGACGCCTGGGAAAGGCTCCAAAGGCAGTATATGAGAATGAGGGATCTCTTTGAAGAAGCTATGAATCCAGTTTGTTGCTAATGGTCTAGTCCAGGGGTCGGCAACACTTAACACCCAAAGAGCCATTTGGACCCGGTTTCCTCGGAAAAGAAAACACTGGGAGCCGCGATTTACTTTTTGACATCTAAAATAAAGGTACCACTGTATACATTGCTTTTTATTACCTTTACACTTTGTATAAACAAATGTGTAGCCTCTGAAATTCACATAGTATTACGGAGAAAATTAAATTTTATTTATGTAATGAACTCATTTTGAGCTTTGGGCTTTCAGAGCGTGTAGCGGAGCCTTGACCTGAATTTTAAAAATATATCGGGAAAAAATCACTGTCAGTAAACAATAAAAAAAATAAATATTTGCAAAATATCCTCATAAATATTTATTTTACCTGGTTTATGGGACTTCTGCTCCTGAACTTCTGCAAATCGGGACTTTACCGGCTGGCGGCTTCCGCCAGTGTGACGTTATTTTGAGCGTCGAAAAATAAATACAATTTTATTTTAATATTTCAAGATAATCTTCCAACTTAGAACTAAAAGTAAAAAAAAAAAGGAATGAACACAAATGAAATACACTTCAATGAAATATTTATAATTTATTTTCTCAAGACACTCGGAGCCGCAGTGTAAAGATGAAATGCCGACCCCTGGGCTAGTTGGTCCATCAGTCCTAGATTTACTGAAGAGCTGCCTTTGGATTAAAATTGATACATTTTATTAAATGCGGTCATTCATTGCATATTTACAAACATTTTTTTTTTCAAACCTTTATTGTTTTTGTTTGACAGTAAGCTTATCTGCTAGTGACCTCCGGTGTCAAGCTGAGCAGTGACCCCATCACCCATGTGATTAAAATCCATGCTTTTAAAAGTAATCCCAGCTACCGTCTCGCCACGTTCGCCCTGTCGTCGTGCAGGAACCCGCTTTGACAACGGCCGCCTCGCGCAGAAAGCCTTTCTCCCTGACGGTGGCCTTGTCCGAGGACGGCCAGGCCCGAGGAGACTTGTTCTGGGACGACGGGGAGAGCCTGGACACCTTTGCCCGGGGAAATTACTCCTATGTCATCTTCTCCGCGGGACAGGTAAACCAGGGACGTCACGGTGCATTTTGGAGCATTTTAAAGTCCGATGAGATGGACTTAAGAATTGTCACAGCGGTATTTCTGGGTAGCAAAGTGTGCAAATAGTGAAGCTGGAAGAATATACAGATATAGATACAAGAAAAGCAAGACTATGTACATTAAATACATAAGAACACAGAAACATAACAATATAAGATAAAATGCTTTGTGCCATGAATGGTTACAAACACAAGTGAAGAGTGGCTCGTAAAAACAAAATTTATGTAAGGTGCCCTGGAGAAGGTTTGAATGTACCCCAATGTAAGGACTATTTTGCACACCTGAATATAAGCCGCAGCCTCTAAAATAATAAATGATAATAATAATCTATGTGTACGTATACTGTTTGCACTTGTCTATAAGCCGCAGGTGTCCACGTTGTAACATGACATATTTACATACATTCTTTTTTTTTTACTTTTAATTAAACACAAGGCGGTAACATCCACAATAGGAACTGGAAATGCTATTTTCCAAACAGCGGCTGTAGCACGGTTGATGAAAAAGATGAGTAATAAATAAGGCAAGGAAAAGTCCATCGGTCCATCTGTTCTCCAGCTTTGTCCTCCAGCTAATCTCTATCTTTGTCTTCCTCCTGCGCACTGAAACCCTTCAAAGTCGTCTTCTTCGCCGTCGGAATTGAACGGCCTCATAATTTCACGGTCGAGGTGAAATGTTTTGAGGGCGTGAAGCTCGTTAGCCCAAAAAAAATTCCACAAAAACTTGTGAAAAAAGTCTTACGGTCCGAAAAGGAGGGTAATATAAAGCTAAACATTGCACAGGTGAGAGTCGTAGGTAGAGATGGAGTTCGTGCGGTTGTGCGAAAAGATATTTTCCTGATGCCTGTAAGCAGCATCTGCACCGCTACATTCAATAAATGCTCACGTGCTTATGGCGTTTCAGCGCTTCAGCTCTTCACCAGTCTCTAAACTAGCGCTTTGGCTGCCGGTCACTGCTGTTAATCCCCGCAACGCTATTCCAGCGCGAGCTGGCGAGTAGCCCCGTGAGGCTGGACGGCGCCTTGGATGGTCTGATCCTGGGAGGCCTGCAGGTGTTCGGGGTGCCCTCGCCGCCCCAACGCGTCTTGGCCAACGGGGAGACCGTTTGGGATTTCACGTATCGCAATGACACAAAGGTGAGTTCTGCGAAAACTCAACTCCCCTCACGGAAATCCACGACCGTCCTTCCTCTTCAACGTGACCTTTCCCCCTCCTGCAGGTTTTGAGAGTGTGGGGCCTGGCCTTGCCCATGTCACGCGTGTTCACCGTCCAATGGATCCTCTAATGCACTGGAAGCTACACGTTTATGGATTTCCCCGAGATCGTTGGAGAGCTAAGGAACTCATGCCCTGGTCTCAGATGTTAGCAACACGCGTGGCTTCTCTGGAAAAAGGAAAAAGAGAAAAGCGTCATGGCGGCGCACTGGTTAACGCTTCCGCCTCACAGCCCTTTCTGAGTCTTCATGTTCTCCCCGTGTCTGCGTGGGTTCCTCCGGGTTCCTCCCACACATGGAGAAGGTTCACTGGAGACCCTACGTTGTCCAGATGTGTGAATGAGTGGGTGAATGGCTGCGTGCCTCTGTAAGTGCTGTAAAGAATGACTGGATGATTCTCCTTCAATATACACACGATTCATTATTTGCGATAACAAGGCTGTTTTATGCCGTTGTTTTTGTGCCGTCATTTCTTTGTCATGATTTTTTCCAGAAAGCCCACCTGCCGCGCGCGCGCAGCTCTTTCGCTTTCCAAGATGTACCAACTTGTTTTTGACTTTTCTAAGCCGATGTCGGTCCGAGTCGGATCAAAACCATGAATAAACTGTCTTGGAGTAAAAACGTTGCGGTTCCTCCCATCCGGGTAGAATTCTACCCAAAACACATTGTAGGATCGGAATATTCAGACCTGATCTTCATAAAGAGGCAACGATGACAACATGAATTTTTAATAGTTGGCTGTTGCATAATGCCCATCAACGCCATCTCACATAAAAACTTAACATGCTTGATTTATCGATAAAGTCATATTTAGATATTTCAAGCTCGAGATGAAAGTGGGTGTTACTTTGGCATTTTGATTTTCTAGTAATAAATAACAGATGTGAAGGACAGCAGTTATTTGCATTTCGTTGATGCCATTTAAAACGTCACTCGTGATGCTGTAGGTCGGGCCGGACGTTGACATTAACAAATATAAAATGTGAGATTTCTTAAATGTAACCATCCGTCCCGCTTTCCTTTGCGGGTTTCCGTTTCAAATATAAAATATCAGATTCAACCGTCACCGAAAAGACGCCTCCATGCCGGAAGCGGTGATTTTTAGGGGAGGACACTGGTGTCAAGCTACGGAAATGCATACCGGAAGTAGCGAAACTTGGGATTTCAAAGTAAAATCCCCATTTTTCCTTAAAAGGTACCTGAACGGGAGCTGTCAACGCCGGCTTTTACTTTGAAAGAAACAGGAAATGATATTTTTTTTCGTCTCCCCCTCCCCTCTCAAACCAGACGGCAGCAGCGAGACGTGAGGCGTCACTGCCGGAAAACACGGGGATCCGAACCGGACTTACAACCGAACCGGACCCGGGAGGAGGAGGACCGGGACACAAGGCCTGCTCCGCGCTTGGACCGGATCATGGATGTCCGAAGCGGGCTGTGAGAGACACCACCGGCGGGATTGAAGGTGAGAGCCCCGCCGCCCGGCCCCTCTTCACCCCGCTCCTCCTCCTCCTCCTCACCGACCTCATGCTAAACAGGTGACCGCCGAGGAGGAGCCGAACCCCGGGGACCGGAGCACTAACTTCTCCCCCGGGGCTGCAGGCGCTGCTAACCCCAGGGGCGTGCATGTTTCACGGAGGGATCAGGACATCCCAGTAGGTATTTGACGGCTGGCCCAGTTTTTGTTGGTGCTGCGGTGCTAAAGCCCCCCCACCGTCTAGTGGATGATGCACACACACACACACACACACACACACACACATACTGTTTTATGAATGCATTCGTCTCCAAACCATGCCAGCCTGCAGCACACGCTGCAGAAACACTTTGAAAAGTGAGGAAAATGTCTGTATTGAAAGTTTTTCTTTTTAATTTCCCGTTTCCTGCTGCAGCACCATCACAGGTGCGATAAGAACATATCAGTTTTATTTACTCAGCGCTAAAAGTCTGCACTGGCAGATCAGGTCGGACCGCTGAAACCCAGGTGTGCTCCTGACACCTGTGAACATGCGGTGAAATGAAATACTGCCTTTGTCCGCCTGCTTGTATATATTTGACGGTGACAGAAGAAGTCTTCACCTCACACACACACTGGGTCATCCATGAAGTTTCCTCAGCACAGCAGCAAGCAGCTTTCCAGGCCTGGTCTCCAGCAGCCGCGGGTGGAGGACGGGCGTCGGGCTCCTCTGTTCCAAATGCCAACGTGATATCATGAGCAGAGCCCTCAGGTGTGAGGCTGACACCACAGTGGTGTGTGTGTGTGTGTGTGTGTTTCCAGTTGTGAGCTGGCTTTGTGTCGGCGCCTCGGTTCTCGACCATTTGATAAACCGGTGAAAGGTCAGGGCGGGGAGCGCGGCGTGGTGTTGACAGCATTAAAAGAAAATAAAAATAAAAGGCGAGGCGCGGAGGCTCGGCCTTTTCTAATCGTTTACGGTCCGAAATAGCCGAGAGATAATAGCGTGGCGGCGGGCGCACGCTGTGTGCCGTGTATGAGATCCAGAGTCGAGTCCAACAGAAGAACACGCTACGGCGCTCAGGGTCGACTGAACCCCGGCATTTGTTTTTTCACACTTTTTCTCACGTTTCCCCAAGCGTGCAGGAGGTTCACCGGAGAGCCTACGTTGTCTCTGCATGCCGTGTGAATGAGAGGACGAGTGGCTTTCTATCTCTGCACGACTTGCCTGTGCAGGTTCTGTCGTCCGGGTCGCGCTTCATTCTTGTCAAAATCTTCTCAACCTCACTGGGCTCGAATGGGAACTGAAGGAACCTCTGGGACGAGAGGTGAGACAAGATTTTTGCCAAGAGTTTCTATATGATGTGTGGGTGAGAGGGTGAATGTTGTGTGTCTCTGACGTGAGATGGTTTCCTCCATGTTATGTGCAAATGATAAGTATGAACACGTGAATGAAATTTAATTATGAATCTAAATATCAATCCCGGCAGGAGGGGCTCTTCCTCTATAGATGGTTTTCTTCTAATACAGTGTTTCTGCTCTATGGTAGCGCATTATTTTCAAGAGGGAAAAAGTGGGAGGTGAAAATCTATGAATCACAGATGTGGGAAATCAACCTCTGAGAAAAAGCAGCGACACAATGGGGGAAAGAAAAAAAATGAAAAAGTCCAGCAGGAGGAAGTGTCTCCTCTGAGGTCCCGCCTGGATTCGATGCCAGGAGGTTTCCTGTCCGGGGTCCTGCAGCAGGATGTGGGGTGCCTCCACACACACACACACACACACACACACACTCATATCCAAACTGTTGATCTGCAAACAAAAACAGAGGTTTAACAACAGAAAGAGATGAGAGGCTTTTAAAGGCCTTTGAGCCTCCCGATGAAGGACCGGCGCTCGGCGCCGTCGGGGCGTCAAAACGGCGGCTTCTCTTCTTCTTGGACGTGCATTTCGTCTCGCCGGCGGACGACTTGACGCTTGTTTTCGTTCCCGCAGCATCTGTCAGCGGCTGATATCCGCCTGGGGTTTCACGCCGGCCGACCGGAGCGTGTTTGCACAGGGCTGCTTTTTTTTGGTGTTGTTTGCTGAAGGCGGGAACTCAGTGTTTGAGCGCAGACGCTTTGCAGACGGAGGTGAAGAAAGCGTAGCATTCGTACGTGCTGAAGAAGGGGAGCGTGTCGAGGTCCATGTTCACCGTTGACCTTTTCTTTCTCCGTTCCTCAGTGCTTCACCGCCATCCGTGCGCTCCCGGAGGATGGGCCCGGCGTCCCGCTCTCTGAGGACATGTCTCTGGGCCGGCTGCTGCGGCGCGCCTCCTCCAAGGCCTCCGACCTCCTGACCTTTAACCCCGGGGCGGCCGGCTCGTCGCTGCGCTCGGGCCTGGACGGCGAGATCATCTTCTCCAAGAACAACGTGTGCGTGCACCCGGCCGAGCCCCTGCCCGGCCTGGCCGAGCACCACCCGGGTGAGCGCGCGCCCTTTGGCGTTTCAACCCGCGCACCCGCCGATCCTTTGGATTTTACTAGCAGTGACTCCGCCGCCGTCCCGCAGGCTACCTGTGTGTGCACCTGGAGAAGGACGAGAGCCTGGGCAGCACCCTGATCCTGACCTGGGTGCCGAACTCTCGCATCCAGAGACAGGACGAGGAGGCGCTGCGCTTCATCACGCCGGAGAGCTCCCCCGTGCGCAGGAACGCACGCCGCCGATGCCGACGGTAGGAAACGCCGGATAGTCACGTATTGAGCTAATGATGGATTTCACAGACGGACGCGCGTTGGACCTCCCCGTAGGCCACACCCTCGCCCTCCGGCAGCGCAGGAGGAAGACGAGGACGAGGAGAGGAACATCTCCAGCTCCGCAGAGAGCCACAGCCTGGGTTTGGAGGCTGCGACCGACGCCCCCGCCGCCGCCGCCGCCGCCGCCGCCGCCGCCGCCGAGGAGGGGGACGAAGGCTCCTGCGAGCTGTCGGACGAGGTGAGCCGGGACAGCACCATGGGCTCCGACTCCGACACCTTCTCCTCGCCCTTCTGCTTGTCGCCCGTCAGCGAGGCGCTCTGTGAGAGCAGCGGCTCCGTCTTCTTGGACAACGAAAGCAGGTCAGTGAGAGCTACACACACACACACACACACACACAGTCAGCTCTGTTCGGACACGCGTGTAGTCAGTCCCGGCGCTACGCTAACGATCAATCACAATTGCACTGATATGGCTAAACCGGTCGTCTCACACACCTTCCAGTTGTATGTGTTCCATTGATTACCACTTTTAAAACACTGTGTGTGTGTGTGTGTGTGTGTGTGTGTGTGTGTGTGTGTGTGTGTGTGTGTGTGTGTGTGTGTGTGCGTGTGTTCGTGCTTATTTGAAGTGCTAACTGTTGTTAGCATGAATCAGAATACTTTGTTGATCCCCAAGCGGGAATTGCAAAAATTGCTTTTTGTTGAAAGCAGCTCCTGCTTACAGTGTAAAGTGGAGAAAAAATAGAACTCTATTTAAAAATAAAGAATATAATAGCGATTAATAAAAATAAAACAAAAAAAACAGTAAACATCAGAAGAATCAAATAAAGTTAAAGGCACGAAAAATTATATGTAACGTGTATAGATGTGTATTTTCAAGTACATGTTTATGATTACGTGTCGTATTTATGCGTATAAATCAGGGTTATTGTACAGAATATGAAGGAATTATTACACATACAGAGAATTATTGCAGTGGATTTAACGAAGCAAAGTTACCACATAGGCGATGAGGTGATGGTCTGTATCTGTGTTTATTGTCCTTAAAAACCTCTGTTTACCTCTGACTGCGCCGCGGCTCCTGGTTTGCTGTCATGAATAATGCAGGAAAACGCCGTCCAAGGCTACGCTATGTTACATGTTCTCTCAGAACACTCCTGCAGAACTCAACTCCTGGACCACCTCGTTCCTCTGAAAGTGAAAAATGTACATCTCAGTAATATATATAGATTAGTGTGTGTATGTATAGATATATGTATATATGTCTATATGTACATACATATACATATGTGTGTATATATGTATATCTATATATACACACACACACTCACATATATATCTATATACATATGTGTGTGTATGTGTATATATGTGTGGGTGTGTGTGTTGCTGCATGCATATATATATACACACACACACACACACATATCTTCTTCTCCTTTGGGCTTTTCCCTTCCCTTATATATAATATATAATATATTCTCTATCCCTCCTCTGTCCATGACCCAACCATCTCAGTCTGGCTTCTCTGACCTTCTCTCCAAAACATCTAACATGTGCCGTCCCTCTGATAGACTCATTCCTGATCCTCTCCATCCTGGTCACTCCCAAAGAGAACCTCAACATCTTCATCTCTGCAACCTCTAGTTCTGCCTGCTGTCTTTTGGTCATTGGAACAGTTTCTAGTCCAAACATCATCTCTGGTCTCACCACTGTCTTGTACACCTTTCCTTTTATTCTGGCTGAAAGTCTTCTATCCCTTCGTACCCCTGACACTTTTCTCCACCCATTCCAACCTGCTTGGACCGTCTCTTCACCTCTTTTCCACACTCTCCTTCGCTCTGGACTGTTGACCCTAAGTACCTGAAATCCTCCAACTTCTGTAGCCTCACCGTTCCACCTGAGTTCCTCTCATTCACACACATATATTCTGTCTTGCTGCGACTAACTTTCATTCCTCTCCTTTCCAGAGCATACCTCCACCTCTCTAGATGTTCCTCTACCTGTTGTCTGCTCTCACTACAGATCAGAATGTCATCCGCAAAAATCATGATCTACGGGGATTCCTGTCTCACCTCATCTGTCAGCCTATCCATCACCATTGCGAACAAGAAGGGGCTCAGAGCTGATCCCTGATGGAGTCCCACCTCCACCTTGAACTTCTCTGTTACCCCTACAGCACACCGTACCAGTGTCTCACAGCTAGCATACATGTCCTGCACCAGTCTAACATACTTCTCTGCCACTCCAGACTTCCTCATACAATACCAGAGCTCCTCTCTTGGCACCCTGTCATATGCTTTTTCTAGGTCTACAAAAACGCAATGCAACTCCCTCTGACCTTCTCTGTACTTTTCTATTAGCATTCTCAACGCAAATACTGCATCTGTAGTACTCTTCCTCGGCATGAAGCCATACTGCTGTTCACAAATGCTGACTTCTGCTCTCAGTCTAGTTTCCACTACTCTTTCCCATAACTTCATTGTATGGCTCATCAACTTTATCCCTCTGTAGTTGCCACAATTCTGCACATCCCCTTTATTCTTAAAAATAGGCACCTTCACACTTTGTCTCCATTCTTCAGGCATCTTCTCACTCTCTAAGATCCTGTTGAATAATCTAGTCAGAAAATCTACCGCTGCCTCTCCTAGACACTTCCACACCTCCACAGGTATATCATCAGGACCAACTGCTTTTCCACTCTTCATCCTCTTCAATGCCTTCCTCACTTCACTTTTACTAATCTCTGCAACTTTGTGGTCTACAATAGTCACCTCTTCTACCCTTGCCTCTCTTTCATTTTCCACATTCATCAGCTCTTCAAAGTACTCTTTCCATCTTCCCATCACTCTTCTAACTCCATCTGACATTCTTTTCACCTGCAGAACGTTCCTTACAAACTCCTCCTTCAAGATAACTTGTACTCCATTTCTGTCAGTACCAGGATAGTACAACTGAAGCCTGCTCCTAAGCTTCTAGCATGCAACAAATCGTTTTGAACGGCAAAAAAAAAGATGTTGGGTTGAAGGTTACTTTGAAGTAAAATACCCAACGTCTATTTGAGTCCTTCTTGTATTTACGAAAAAAGCTGAAGGTTAATTTTCCACCAGCGGCAAACCAAAAATGGTGTCCTCTCTCCTATTAAGAGCAACAAAAATATTTGAACTCCTTTTATTTAGATATTACTTCTTCTTCTCTCGGCTTTTCCCTTCAGGTGTCGCCACAGCGAGTCAACTTCCTCCAACTAACCCCATTCTCTGGATCCTCCTCTCTCACACCAACTACCTTCCTATCCTCTCTCACTACATCCATAAGTCTTGTCTTTGGTCTTCCTCGAGACCTCTTGCCTGGCAGCTCCACCTTCATCAACCTTCTGCCCAGATCTTCACCATGGTTTAGACATGAACAGAGTGTTCATATTTAAGCCATCGCCGTCACCACTTTGTCTTGGTCATACACCCTGCACCCCTGTGACAAATTCTTCCTTTCCTTTGGTCTTTTCCCTTCAGGGGTCTTCACAGCAAATCCACCTTCTCCATCTCACCCTATTCTCTGGATCCTCCTCTCTCACACCAACTACCTTCATATCTTCTCTCACTACGTCCATAAATCTTCTCTTTGGTCTTCCTCCAGACCTCTTGCCTGGCAGCTCCGATTCCAGCATCCGTCTACCAATATATTCTCTATCCCTCCTCTGTCCATGACCCAACCATCTCCGTCTGGTTTCTCTGACCTTCTCTCCAAAACATCTAACATGTGCCGTTCCTCTGATGGACTCATTCCTGATCCTCTCCATCCTGGTCACTCCCAAAGAGAACCTCAACATCTTCATCTCTGCAACCTCTAGTTCTGTCTGCTGTCTTTTGGTCATTGGAACAGTTTCTAGTCCAAACATCATCGCTGGTCTCACCACTGTCTTGTACACCTTTCCTTTTATTCTGGCCAATAGTCTTCTATCACATTACATTACATTACATTTGGCAGACGCTTTTATCCAAAGCGACTTACAATAGAGGACATAAGGACTGCAAATAACACCTGCAAATACAAGATCCACAGGAAATATACAGAAGAGTAAGCTGGGTTTAGAGAGTTGTTTTTTTTGTTTTTTGTTTTTTTTTTGACAAAGACATACACAAACTTGGTGCCCAACCTGATCTGGGGCATCAGGGCTGTAAAAAGTCCTGAAAGAGAAAAGTATTTACCTGTTTCTTGACATAGCCCTGACACTTTTCTCCACACTTTTATTTAGATATTACCAGATCGCCAGAATCTTCAAATTTAGAATCAGAATTGCTTTATTCCTCAAGCAATTTTGTAACGAGGAATTTGCTTTGGTCGACGTTGCTAAAGGGACGACGTGTAACAGGCGTTGAATCATTGGAGATGAAGTGTGTTTGGCCTCAGAGCTCCGGTGTCTCGGTCCGGCCTCAAGGTGGAGCCAGAGAGACGCGGATGAGGAGCTTCAGGGTCGTCGTTCCTCCGCGCTGCCACGTGGCGGCGCCGTGCTCCGCCGCCGAGGGCGAGCGGGTAGGTGACGGCGGCGGCGGGCGGCGTGAAACCTTACCGGGGTTCACAGTGGGTTCAAATGTGAAAGCGAGCGTTTGTGAAATCTCGCGAGCCCCGAACGCGGCACGTCCGACCCGGTCGGCCATCTGCCGCCCGTCGCTCTCCGCGGCCGCCTGACTTCATCGTGGATTTGCGTCCCTGACCCGCTGCCCAGAATTTAAGCCTTTCTATCCGCTCCCAGAGGCCGGAGCCGCAGTCAGTGTGTGACTTGGCGCCGCTCGGCTTCACCGCCTCCGACATTCGCCTCTCCGTCCCTTCCTTCCGCCTCTTATTTGCGCATTTTCCCCCTCGGCCGCCCCGTCCTCGGCCCGTATCCTCGGTCTTCTCCCAGCGTCGCCCGCCTCTCAAATATCTGGCCGCCCCTCACCCTCCCTTTTCCTAAAGTCTGTGTGAAGCCCTTTGATTTCCAGCGCGCCCGGGGTTGTTGTGCTGGGCTGAATGTCAGCTCCCAGGATTAGACGGCTGAAGAGCGAGGAGCAGCAGCCAAAACCCTGGAACTCACTCCGTCTCCCCCCTTCCTTTGCTTTAATTGACACTGTTAAGGGGCCGGGAACTGGAAACATGTCACTTGGAATCATTCAAAGAGGAAGGAGGAGGAGGAGGAGGAACCCGCAGCAATCTTTGTCGGCCTTTTCAACAGTACAGTCGAAGAAAAGCACTGGTGTTCACCTTGGAGATCGCGTGTGTGTGTGTGTGTGTGTGTGTGTGTGTGTGTGTGTGTGTCGTTGCTGGTCACAGTGAGGCCCTTTGGTTTGCACCACATGTTTCACAAGAGGGAAGCCCTTCTCCCCCCCGCGGTGTCCTAAATGCTAATGCTCTTAGCGGATGTAATTAATGAGGTAAAAAGGCCTTCTGTGAGTTTGTCCGTGACGGCGTGTCCTCACGTGGAGCTCTCAGTCAGCGATCCTGCCAGCCTTGTCACCGCCGCCGCCGCCGCCGCTCCCCGCCCCCCGCCCGGCCTCTGAACGCGAGGCGTCCGGAGGTCCGGCCTGTCGTGTGAGACGCGAGCAGCTTGGATTGATCAGCCCCGGTTGATTTTCCCCATCTGCTAACAGGGAAATGATTAGCCGGACGCGATTGTCCCGGCCTGTAATAGATTACACGCTTCGCCTCCTCTGCCTTTTTTTTTTTCCGACCGAGCCCCTTTTTAAAAGCTGTAAACGTGGAAATGGAGTGGTAAGCAAAACACGCGTGCAGAGGCCGTAATCCTGCTTTTAATGGGGGGAAAAAACTCCTCCGTGGAGTCGCCTCTAAAACAAGCGAACCCTTCTGACCTCCAGCGCAACTTTCACTAGCGCGTCGCCTCTGTGGTGCGCTCCTGCGTCTCAGCATTCGCGTGTCTGCAGACGTGTTTCAGGGCGCATTATGCCCATTAGCCACGGCCCGCTGGTGTGTGTGTGTGTGTGTGTGTGTGTGTGTGAGAGAGACATTGATAATGCCAACCAGTTATTCATGTACGTCCACTGCAGTGATGTACTGGCATTCACTGAGGCCACACACCCAATAACTCCTGATAATCTTTGTTTATCTAAATGTGTGTGTGTGTGTGTGTGTGTGCGCGCATATTTGCACAGGCCCGTTTGCGTCCTTGTGAGAAACCCTCGGCTCAGGTTTCAGGGCCGGGAAGGACATGCTGGTTGCAGAGGAATGACAGGGGAAATTGAACAGTAGGCGGTGTGTGTTTGTGTGTGTGTGTGTGTGTGTGTGTGTGTGTGTGTGTGTGTGTGTCCTCAGAAACCTTTGCGTTCCTGCAGTCCTCCTGGTTTGACCAACCTGTGCTCAGTTTCTTACCGCGCTGCTCCGCTCCGAACCCTGTGTGTTGTTGTGTTTCTCCCCAGGGAGCTGTGCGAGGAGTCCATGACCAATTCCATGAGCTCCGCCTCCAGCCTGGACAGCCACGCTCCCTCGGAGAGCAACGGCCCGGCGCAGGGCTCGCGGTGGGAGGAGCAGCAGAAGGTCCTGGCCCTGGAGCAGCTGTGCGGGGTTTTCCGAGTGGACCTGGGTCACATGAGGTCGCTGCGCCTCTTCTTCAGGTCAGCCGGCGGCGAGAAATCGCGGCGGTTCCGCCCTCGCGTTGATCGTACGGACGTGACGAGAACGTTCCCGTGCCTCCGCAGCGACGAGGCGTGCACCAGCGGCCAGCTGGTGATCGCCAGCCGAGAGAGCCAGTATAAGATCCTCCACTTCCACCACGCCGGGCTGGACAAGCTGGCCGAGGTCTTCCAGCAGTGGAAGTGCTGCAGGGAGACGCAGCCTAAAGACCAGGTGTGTCGGCCGCCCGCAACCTTCTCGTCCTCCGGCGGTCTCCGTCTTTCTCCTGCTATCGGTTTACCTGGTCGTTCTCCTTCCCGCCGATCCAGGTGTCCGACGAGAAATCCTGCATGCAGTTCTCCATCCAGAGGTCCACGCTGCCCTCGGCGGAGAGCCACCCTGAGGAGAAGCTCTACCGGCGGCTGGACGTCACCACCTGGCTGCGTCACCTCAACCACAGCGGGCAGGTGGAGGAGGAGTACAAGCTGCGCAAGGTGGGTCTCCAAACCTTCAATTTAGGCCGTCGTCGTTTTTATTTTTGTTTGTTTTCTTGGATGATAAATCAAGTGGTAAAATCGCGAGTCGCGTTTCCGCCGCTAAAATCATTCACGCTAGCTCGCTAGCTCGGCTTCCGTCCCGGATCGACCCCGAAAGGTGTCACGGGGGCCGAGGCCGCGGTCCTGTATCTTCGGTCCCGCCGTTCCCGCGAGCCGATTAGCTCGTGGTCGGCGTGCATTGAAAACACACGCTCGTTATTAGCAGGATAAGCCGCCCGTCGCTTCGTCTGGATGGATTTGCAAATGCGCGTCCCCCGCCCTCCGCCTTTGCTTTGGTGGGAGGAGAAAATGCAAATGAGTTAATATTGCAACAACACTCCGGCTTCCCCCGCCCAGGAGGGATCGCTCTGTAAAGTCGTGCGTTGGAAGCAAACGTGCTAATTGGCCTTATGTTGCGCGCAGACTGCTGCTTTTGTTGTCGGTGAAGGCGTCATTAAGGAATACACGGACGACACGCTGTTCCGCTGCGCTAATGTCAACAATCCTATTAGCTGATGTCTCATTCCAAGCTAGCTCTGCATTGCAGTCCTTTTCTAAACGCTCGTGATGATTATTATTCCACCCGCATCTCCTTCATTCCACGCGCAATTCTTTTCAATTCATTGCATGAAAACTATTTGTTCATTCATCCTGGACGCCGCTAGCAAGGGACATAAAACAATCACTCATTCACAAATCCGGACGATGTAGGGTCTCCAGTGAAGCTCCTGCAGGTGTTTGGACTGCAGGAGAAACTCTGAGGAACCCCATGGAGACTCCACACCTGTGGGAACCTCGTGCAAATAACAAAAAATGCACCGTACATTCTACTTCCGAAAGGTTGGGGATCGGACGTTCAGGAAATGTTCAACGCGCGCTCCACTTCAGCACGGCCGCCATAAAAATCAAAAAAAGGAATTGAAAGACCTGTTTGGAGTCGCTGGCGTCCCTGGAGCGCCGCGCCGCCGCCACGACTACTTCCTGCCGCCACATCTGTGGCTGGAATCGCTCGCTGCGAAACCAAAAAAACGTGCCAGATGTCAAATAGCGAGTCAGAAGCTCGGCCGGTTTTTCGATTTTACTCACCAAGGTCCCCTTGGTAGGTAGGTGCGGTCCTGCCGGCTCCCAGGTGACTCATCTGAGACCAGCCTCAGGTTCCCCGGCTCGTGGGAATGAATCACCGGGTTCTGAGCAAAACAGTTTGGCAGCAAAACCCCTGAGCGAAGAAGCAGAGCTGGACACCAGTTTCACCAGGAGGGGTCGGGGAGGGAGGGGTTCCTCTCTTGCAGCCTTTCTGCTTCCTGGTCACGGAAGCTTCCCCCCTGAACGCCGTCTCCATCTCCTCTCGCCCTCCGTCAGGCCATCTTCTTCGGCGGCATCGACCCGTCCATCCGCGGCGAGGTGTGGCCCTTCCTGCTGCACTACTACAGCTACGACTCCACCTCCCAGGAGAGGGAGGCCTGGAGGCTGCAGAAACGCACCGATTATCACGACATCCAGCAGCGGAGGTGCGACGCTCAACACGAAACCAGCATGTGTGTGTGTGTGTGTGTGTGTTACGTACGTGACCGAAGCCGTGATTTCAAGCAACCCTAAGGCCCATTTGCACGCGCACAATGGAAAATCATTGAGAGGCGTGACCGCGACGGGAGATAAAACCGCCACACGGGCCGCCAGACGGCCGGCCGGTCAAACATTAAACGGTGTGTGTGAGTCGGTTGCGGCCCCTCGCCGCCGGCTCGGAGCGATCAATAGGCACAATGGGGGAAGTGTTAGGGGGCGGAGCCCGCCGTGGAATAAAAGGCCTCTGGAGAGAAAACATGTCAGCGCTTATCAGATCATATTGTCTTGTCGGGGAGGGTGGGGGGGGGAAAGCAGCTCTGGTATGCGCTAACAAGGACACACACACACACACACACACACATCTGCTCCACCACCACCGAAAGGTTGAGCGTGCACATACCTCCACGCGTCGCATCTACGGCGCAGCCGGCCGTGTTTCAGGAGAAACGTAGGGACTTCGGCCAGTGGTTGTGTGATTCCTGTGAGCAGGAAATGCATGTGAAGCTCATGCACATTTATGAGGCGTGCAGACGGAGTCTGGGATCTCAGGAGCTTCATGACGGCGCTCAGGATTAAGGAAAGCACAAGGTGGAGCTGAAGTTCCCCCCTCGTTCCCGTCCATCTGCGCGACTTCTTCTCTGCTTGGGCTTTTTTTTTTTTCTTACTTCACATCATCGGGTCCTTGTGACGCCCCGAACCCCCGACCCGTCCTCGAGGTTATCTTCTCCTCAACCAGGCGGCGACGGGTCCACGCGTTCCTCTCCAGATCCTCACCGACACGAGCTGACTCTCGGCCGGTCGAGGCAGAAGATGGACCATCTTCCAGAATTCAGATTGAACAAGCAGAGGATCTGATGTGGCCTGTTTGACGGCTCAAATCACCTCCTGTTTAGTGTGTTTTGAAGGCCTTCTCCGGGGGGAGGGGTGGCTTTAGCGCTGAAGGTATCATCTAATGTGCTGGAGGTGTCCACAACGTGCTGAAAAACACACACACACACACACACACACACTGATGGCCTCCCAGGAGAGAGGGTGAGGTGCGCGGCGGTGAAGGATAAACAGTTGCGTGGTGTTGCATCAGGTGGGTTCCCGGCGGGGCCGCGCGGAAAAACAAACACTGTTAATTAAATCCCCTCTGCTTTTCAGGACGGCAGCGGAGGGATGGAGGTGGGGAGGGGGGTTGATGGTCAGCGATGTTCTCAGCGGATGTCTGAGGGAACCCTTTCCCCAAGCCGTCTTTTACGTCTTCTCTGTTTTCCGAGTGTGACCCCGAACCTCTCGCCCTTCGTCCGCCGCCGCCTCCAGGCTGTCCATGAGTCCGGAGGAGCACAGCGACTTCTGGAGGAAGGTCCAGTTCACCGTGGACAAAGACGTGGTGCGGACGGACCGCAGCAACCACTTCTTCCGGGGAGAGAACAACCCCAACGTGGAGATCATGAGGTCGGAGCTGCCGCCGTGACGCTTCCCGCTTTGTGGTGTCGAATTAAAGCCGCCGCCGCCGCTTTCTTATCGTCTCATCTTCTAATATCCGACCGCGTCCGTCGGAAAACCGGTTGGTTTTTCTAAGCAGGCGCCGTCGGCCGTGGAGACGCCTGCAGGTCCCCCTTTTTGTTTTAACAACACTTAATTATGCATGAGTGCCGCGAGAAGACAAGCACTCTTTAAAGTGATATCCATTTAGAAGGAGAGGGGTGGGGAAAAAAGGAAAACTCGGGGAAGATCATTAATTAGCTCCCTGGTTACCGGAGGGGTTGGCATAGCAACCGGCCAAGTAGGACTCGTCGTGTTTTGCGGGTTTGGCCCGCGAAGCTTGTTTTCAGCCTCCGAAGACGTCGAATGGCGGCGGCGTCTGAGGCCTTTCCCTCCCGCCTCCGTCCAGGCGAATCCTGCTCAACTACGCCGTGTTCAACCCCGACATGGGCTACTGCCAGGGCATGTCGGACCTGGTGGCGCCGCTCCTCGCCGAGATCCAGGACGAAAGCGACACCTTCTGGTGCTTCGTGGGCCTGATGGAGAACACCATCTTCATCAGCTCGCCGCGGGACGAGGACATGGAGCGGCAGCTGGTGGGATCTCCGCCTTTGAGGAGGACGGGGTTCGAATATGTGGGCGGAGGGGAAGTAACCGTCTGGTTTCTCCTGGCGCTCAGATGTACCTGCGGGAGCTTCTGCGCCTCATGCTGCCCCACTTCCACCAGCACCTGACCCGGCTGGGCGAGGACGGCCTGCAGCTGCTCTTCTGCCACCGCTGGATCCTGCTGTGCTTCAAGCGGGAGTTCCCCGACACCGAGGCGCTGCGAATGTGGGAAGCCTGCTGGGCGCACTACCAGGTCAGGGCCGGGTTTCCCGTCCACACACACACACACACACACACACACACAAGCGTCTACCCACCGCTTGCAGCAGAGGATCCGACTGTATTGTGTTTCACCGCCGCGCCATCAGATGATTACCGCCGTCCGCCGGAGTCGGTGTTATTCCCCTAAACCCCCCGCCGCCCACCGGCGTAATCCCCCTAAATGCCTCCCTGATATCGTGTTGCTGCTCGGCCTTAAACAGATTTGAGGATTTTCATTTATCGCCGATTCGATGGCGCTCCCGCGTTGAAAGCTCGTGAAGGCGGCACAAACCCCCTTCTTGCTCTCCGACCCTCCGACGCTCGGCTTCGCGACGCGCCGCGGGGTCAGATATCACTCTTTCCGCTCGCCGCCATCTGTTCGGACTCACCGGGACGTAAAGGAGGTCCGGAAACTTTTGCGTCACGAACCCGGCGCGTCACCTGATGTGCACGTCTTCAAGGGAAACAGGAGCCGGACGGCTGCGGTCGCACCTCGACTTAAGCGTTGGCTTCATTACCAGATTGGCTCGTAACTCTAATCAGATTCCGTTTAATTGAAACGCTGTTAATCCGTTCCAGGTCTTCCCAAGTGTTTTCCAATAAGAAAACTTTATACATAACAAATTATAATACATACTAGAAGGGAATTTAAGGAAATAAATGTCTTTTATTGAGTGTATTTACCTTGACGATTAGACAAAGATGGTGGCGATGGAAGATGGAAGGAGTTTTACATTTGCTGCTCATATATCCATTAAATTTTACCCCTTAAAATGAGTTGAGGCGTCAGACCCCCTGGTTTTCTGACGTGTTTTTAAATCTATATTTCCAAGTAACAAATAAAGTATGACAAATAATAACATGGTAAAAGAGATTGTATTTACTGCATTTATCTAGAAGGTCGGAAGTTAGCTTAGCTTACCGGCTCCAGGCTTAATGCTACAATGCTATGCTAAATGTAGCTCTGCTTCACTTTATGTGTTAACGCCATTTCCAAATCTCACCCACAACAGCTTCTCCATCTCTTAGTGGATGAAACCAAAAACGACACACACACACACACACACACACACACCTCGCCTGTGTTTCTCCATGATTTTCTCTGGGCGTGTTCCGCCATCTTTAAACGGCGGCGTCCACGTGGGCGTCAAAGGCTCGTCCTGCTCGCCACTAACTCAGATCACGGCTAAACATCCACTGAGCCGCCGCTCGGATCTCGGAAAGCGAATGCACTCGAGGTCCCGCTGTAATATGGGCAGCGCTAACAGCTACGTGCTAATAGCTGTGACCTCGGGGGAAGACGTGAGGTCACTATGGCGAGGATAGTGACCTCGCGTCAACCCGTCACCCCGGTTCCTCCCTCGCGATAACCCTCCTCCGCCGGCGTGTCGTCCCCCTCCAGACGGACTACTTCCACCTGTTCCTGTGTGTCGCCATCATTGTCCTGTACGGCGAGGACGTGACGGACCAGCAGCTCGCCACCGACCAAATGCTGCTCCACTTTAGCAACCTCTCTATGCACATGAACGGAGAGCTGGTGCTGCGCAAGGTACGGAGAAAAAAAACCCACCGCCGTCTCTCTCGTGATAAAGCGCAAGCCGCCCTCCGGCCTCCGGGTGTTTAACGGGACGGCGAGGATTTATGGTCCGCCTCGGACGCCTCATGTTTATGGATGCCGGCGTTAGCATGCAGCCGGCGTTGTTTTTAGCTCAAGGTCGCGCAGAGGAGGGGCCGGGTTATGTTTTGACTCCAAGGTTGCGTGTTAGACCTTTTAAACGTGAGCTCCGTCGCGCCTCGGCTGACTCGTCTTCCCCCCTCCAGGCCCGCAGCCTCCTCTACCAGTTCCGCCTCCTGCCTCGGATCCCCTGCAGCCTCCACGACCTCTGCAAACTGTGCGGCCCGGGGATGTGGGACAGCCGCTACATCCCCACCGTGGAGTGTTCGGGGGAGCACCCCGAATCCCAGAGCTGCCCCTATGGAGGCACCTCCACCCCCCGGCCCGCCTCGCCCTGCTCCACGCCCTCGCCCAACACCGTACTCACGCCGCCGCTGGACGCCAAGAGAGGCGTCAAATCCCGGGAGATGTTCACCTTCCGGAAGCAGTCGTGAGGCGGAGGGGCTTCCAGATTCCAGAACTTTTTTTGTTTTGTTTGTTTTTCCAGCCACCCCGGCTTCCGGTTTGCGATCACCATCTCGGCGAGGACCTCCGGTCCTTAAACTCCAGGAGCCGCTCTCCTTTTTTTTCGTTCTTGGGACAATCACGGGCCTCTCGTCCGCTTCCTTCCACGGGTTCGGGTCGCGTCCGGAACGGGAAAGAGGGGGTTCACGAACCCCCGAACGGCGTCCCGCGCTGCTCGCACAAAGACCCCACTGTGCGCCCCTTAAACTACGATTTGAAAGGACGCCAGCTATTTTTGACATAAAAAAAAACAAAACAACCCAGTGTTAATAAAGTGGGTTAAGCTGCAACGATGAAAATACTCGATTACTTTTCAGATCGCTCACTATGATTTTGGTACCGGTGAATATTTGCATTTTTATCAACTCTTACAGATATGTAGCAATATTATATCCTTGCATGATGGTGTTTTTTTTTTTTTTTTGTGTTTTTTTTTTTTTTATATATAAGAGTGCACAACACGCTCGACGGCGTGGAAAAGCACATCGAGCCCGAAACTTAGGAATGAGTTTACACATCACACACACACACACACACACACACACACACACACACACACACACACACACACACGTGTTGTGATCGGGCTGCGCATACTTTCAGGTCTCGGTAAATAACATTCTTGTCATTTCTGAGCGTTTCACGCGCAGACGCCCTTGAAACCGTGCAATCGCTGATTTTTTTTTCCGTTGGAACCAACAGACGCTGTTCCTCGCTTGCGTTCTCCTCTTCTTCTTCTCACCTTCACCCAGAGCTACATGACACTCACAATGAATGTATCCACGCTTCCATTTCAACCAAGTGACTTCGGCATGAAGCGCCTTGCTGCACAAGTGTGTGTGTGTGCATGTGTGTGTGTGTGTGTGTATGTGTGTGTGTGTCCATCCTTTTTGGGGTGAGGATAGGACGTCCTCCATCTTGCTTCTGTGATTTGGATGTAAAAATGGCCTTGGATGCTAATTGCTGCTAATATGAAGCGTTCAGATCATGAATCGTGGACGGCACAGTGAGCCAGTGGACGCACAACGCCAAAATAAGTGTGTGTGTGTGTGCGTGTGTGTGTGTGTGTGTGTGTGTGTGTGTGTAAGTGAGAAACCGCTAAAATGAGTTAAACCCTCTTACCCTATAGTCACGAGCTAATTAAAGACGGGCTTTTTTTTTCTGAGGCCGTCGCTGAATGTAGAATGCTGTTCTTCAGCTCTTACACACACACACACACACACACACACACACACACACACACACACACAGTTTCACAAACACATGCGAGAAACGATTGTCGCCTTAGTGTCGCTTTCGAAAGACGCTGCAGGGTTTTGTTGTGAAAGTGTGTTGAGGTTCTGCAGAGATGTTGCCGTGATACCAAAGAGAAGGAGAGCAGTCGATGGAAGCGAGATCTTCACCCAGACAATCCAACCTTCTAGATTTGCAAGGTGTTATTTTTTGTTTAGCGCCACGTTAGAGCAGAACATCAGCTTGAATTATCAGAGTGCGTTACCATGGTGGGGTTCATCCTGGACCACCTGTAGACCTCCTTCACCTTCCCATGCATGGCAGCTCCATCCTCTGCATCCGTCCACCCAGATCTTCTCCATCCCTCCTCTGTCCATAGTCCAAGCCATCTCAGCGTGACTTTTACCTCCAGAACACGTGGCGTCCTCCCCGTCCTCATCTTCTCCTCACATCTTCTCCAGGTCTCCAAACATGGCCGCTCTCACCTCCGTCCTCTCGTGATCTTTAGTATTTATCTTCTGCGACGGGAAAATGTACCTACGGAAGATCATCCTTGGACCTCCTTCTTACAAAGCCTGTGCTTCTTCTTCTCCGAGAGCATCGCTTCTGCTCTCGGGTTGTTTTGTTTGCAAACATCTCAGCCCGGCGACCTTCACGTCAAACCATGTGGGTTCTTGCTACGTTCAAAGTGTCGTGGAATATTCCGGATGCGTGTTATTATTGTTATTATCATTCGGTTTTGCACTTAAGATGAATAAAGTTATTTTAAAGATGAGTGTTTTGTATTTTGTGATTCCATCTGAAGGAGTTCAGGAGGACGTGATCTCAAAGGGTTGCTCGGAGGAATCGCGGAGCAGCAGCAGCAGATCCGGGACTTTTTCTGGAAGTTCTCAGACGTCTCAGTGTGTCTTGACCTCCAGAACATCTAACCCACGCTGTCCCTCTGATGGACTCCTTCCTGACCATCTCCATCCTCTTCACTCCCGATGAAGAACCTCCACATCTCCACCCCTGCCTCCTCTGACATCCAGGTGGTCACGCTGGTCTGGCTGATGGTCTTTTCTCCAGATGTGCCTGCACCTTCTCCGCTGCTCTTCAAACTCCTTCTTCACCTCCTCCTCCTGAAGCCCTACGTGAAACCAAAAGGAAAAGTGCGTTGACGTTCTTCTCCTTTTCTTCTTGAAGAGAAGTCCCCCCTCCTCCCAGTTTCAGTTGCTTTGTGGGCTTCCGGCGGTTTTGCAGGAGATAAATCACCGCGGTGACTGTTTGCCCAACACGACTGCTGGAGAAGTTCTGGCCTGCCGCCGTGCAAAACAAGGCAAACCGCAGATGTTTGCTTCTCACCATCAGGCGTTCTCAGGCCTTCCAGAGCGTCTGGAAGCTCCGGCGCGTCCGTCCAACATGCAGATCTTCTCGTTCCCACACGTTCTCCATCTCGACGTGGAGCTTCTGATGGGCGTCAGGAGGGATCGGAGAAGGTGGACTGCAAGCCGCTGAGGCAAACCTTCACGGTCTTCAAGGGATGAAGTTCTTCTGCCCAGATGACGCCTCCAGCCACAAAACACCTGGACTTCTTCACGTCCTCCATGGGCTGGGAGGAACTCTTGGCTGCTCAGCTTCTCCTGCGAGACAGAAGACCTCGTGTTTCATTCATCTCACTTTTCAAGACTAAAATAGGATTGAAAGCGTTTCATCAGAGATCACCGGAAACCTTCAAAACCACCTGAGAACCAAAGGGTCCACCACCTTGAAGGTGTGGAGGCTCCAGACCTTGAAGCCCCGTCCGAGGTTCCTCGTCTCCCGCCTTCTGGCTCTGCTCTCCATAGACTTCTTCTCCTCCATCCGTCCACCCAGATGCTGCCGGTTGCCACCTTGGCACATTTATGTTCTTTATTTTTATTTGTCCTGATGTTCATGTATCTATCGAATTCTGCCGATTGGATTTTCCCACCACGGGACAGTTGGAGGAATATTCTTCTCCGTTCCAGAAGCTTCTCCTGGCCTGAAGGTCCCATTGGGGGAAGCCGGTGTTTGCAGGCATCGGCGCAGACATCCAGGCCCGCCGGTCTCCACCGATCTCCTCTGGTCTCCTGGTGGGAACCCGCCGGCGTCACGGCGCAGATCCCCGGAGGTTCCCCTGCAGGTAAACAAACCCAGAGCCGCTCTTCTATTGGGAAGATCTCCAGGTCTGCTTGAGGTGTGGACCATCACGTTCATCTGGAGAGAACATTCATTCATGCAGTCTGATCCTCCTGTCTGAGCCACGATTGGATGAGAGGCAGGTTCACTCTGGACCAATCACAGGGCCACATACTGAGACATGCAACCAGTCACCCTCTCCCTCGCAGGGTCTCCAATGGACCTCCTGCCGGTGCTTGGAGGAACCCGGAGAACCCTGAGGAACAGTACATGGTGACTCCACAGGCGGGAATCCAGACAAGGACCTTCTGGCGGCGAGGAGGAGGAACTCTGTGACGGGCGTATCTCAATACATCCACCCACGTGATGGTCTTCTTGTTCTTCACGTCTCAGCAGGTGGACCACAGGTGGTTTTCATCAGGTGTGATGGGCATCCAACAAGGAACCTTCTCACCTGGAAGGTCCAGCTTCTGGAGCAGAAGGTCAGCGAGGTCTCCGCCAAACATCCACCATCACATCATGCCTCCGCGCAGAAGCTTCCTCGCTGGTCCAGCCTGATCCTCTGTCGTTCATCTCCAGAACTTCTAATCCCAGATTGTTCTCCAGGACCTGCAGACGGCTGGATTAGGGGGACGGCGGGCGGAAAAAGGGTGCCGTCAGCACTTTTCCCTCCGCCGCTCGGTGGATTAGAGGCGTGGACGGCGGTCCCTCGCTGCAGCACCATACATGGAGAGGAGGGGGATGGTTGGGTGAACACACACACACACACACACACACACACACACACACACACACACACACACAGACAGTTAACTTTTCCGTTCGTCAGTTCACATGCTCAGAAACAGTCGTTGCAGGTGGACGACGTTTGAATATGTCTGCGATGTTGTCTCACTCTGTGTGTGTGTGTGTGTGTGTGTGTGTGTGTGTGTGTGTATGCGTGTGTGTGTGTGTGCGTGTGTGTGTGCTCTGCAGGCCTCAGGGTGCTGCAGATTACAGTTACTGTACAGCTGCACCCTGCCACTGCTCATTAGAAAGATTATCTGCAATTCCGGCTGCACGCTGGTGCCTTTGCTCATTACGTGTGTGTGTGTGTGTGTGTGTGTGTGTGTGTGTGTGTGTGTGTGTGTGTGTGTGTGTGTGTGTGTGTGTGTGTGTGTGTGTGTGTGTGTGTGTGTGTGTACAGGAAGGAGTAGTTGTTTTTCAGAGCCACTACTGGATGCATTTGAAACTCACGTCTGACTGCGAGCGTGCAACGGCTGCTTCCTCTGCAGCTATTGATCGGGAATCAGACCCGAGCAATTCCTGGAACTGATTGATCGCTGATTGATCGCTGATTGGAATTCATTACAGGTCCTCCCTCCTTCTGTTGCTGAAACGCCTGCAGTCCTGCATGCTTTCTGCACGAAGAGAGGCCATACTGGAATTGCCAGGTGCTTAATTTGGTCTTTGACGGACATAATTGAACACCCCCCCCTCACACACACACACACACACACACACACACACACACACACACCCTGTGGAGGGGGATGAAAAAGAGAGAGTGACAGAAAGGAAGAGAGAGAGAGATAATTGCCTTATAAGGCAGTGGTCCGTTGTGAGTGTGTGTGTGTGTGTGTGTGTGTGTGTGTGTGTGTGTGTGTGTGTGTGTGTGTGTGTGTGTGTGTGTGCTGGCAGCCGAGGCGGCGAAGCCTGGTCTCAGAGCCTGGAGAACCCAGGCTTTGGTCTGGTAGCTCCAGCTGTCTGCTTGGAGGCCCACGCACACGTGTGTGTGTGTGTGTGTGTGTGTGTGTGTGTGTGTGTGTGTGTGTGTGTGTGTGTGTGTGTGTGTGTGTGTGTACACACATGCACATGCCTGGAAGGGGGGGATGGTGTGTGCAAGCATGGGGTTTCCAGGGCTCTCGTGTGTGTGTGTGTGTGTGTGTGTGTGTGTGTGTTGACTCCGATATTACTTCTCTGCAGGGGGATTTTTTGGAATGTGTGTGTGTGTGTGTGTGTGTGTGTGTGTGTGTGTGTGTGTGTGTGTGTGATGCTGAGTCAGGTGTCTGCAGACCTGCAGCTCCACTCCTTTGTTTCTTCTCCTCTTCCTCGTCGTCACTCGTTCCTCCTCGCTTCTCCTCCTTTCGTCTCTCCATCACTGCTCCTGCATCTCCACCAGCCCCTCCCCCCAGCAGACAGCTGGGCTTGGATATGTGTGTGTGTGTGTGTGTGTGTGTGTGTGTGTGTGTGTGTGTGTGTGTGTGTGTGTGTGTGTGTGTGTGTGTGTGTGTGTGTGTGTGTGTGCGTGGGGGGGGCAGCAGTAGGGAGGGATGTTCTTTGGGGAAATGGAGGACGACATGCAGTCTGCTCCTCTTGGAAAACCATCTCTTCTGTTCTCCCTCTCCTTTGTCAGCCTCCATCCTCCTCCTCCTCCTCTTCAGAAGAAGACGGAGAAGAATCTGGGTTCTCCTCCTGCTCCCCCCAAAGGAAGCCCTCCAGATCTTCTTCCTCTCCTTCACCACACAAATATTTGCCTGGCGAGATGTTCTCCAGTCTATTAGGAACGGCTGGT